>NC_092708.1:286512861-286812861 GCF_047496885.1 Scyliorhinus torazame | reverse complement strand
CCATCCCTCCAGCCAGCCATCCATCCAGCCAGCCGTCCAGCCATCCATCCATCAATCCATCACTCCAGCCCGCCATCCATCCAGCCATCCTTCACCCAGCCATCCATCCAGCCATCCATCCATGACTCCATCCCTCCAGCCAGCCATCCATCCAGCCATCCGTCGATCTAGCCATCCATTCAGCCATCCATCCAGCCATCCAGCCATCCATCCAGCCATCGATCCATCCATTCTTCCCTCCAGCCAGCCATCCATCCAGCCATCCATCCATCCAGCCATCTATCCAGCCATCCATCCATCCATCCATCCCTCCAGCCAGCCATCCATCAGGACATCCATCCATCCAGCCAACCATCCAGCCACCCATCCATCCATCCATCCCTCCAGCCAGCCATCCATCCAGCCATCCATCTATCCAGCCATCCATCCAGCCATCCATCTATCCATCCCTCTAGCCAGCCGTCCAACCATCCATCCCTCCAGCCAGTCATCCATCCAGCCATCCATCCATCCAGCCATCCATCCAGCCATCCATCCTTCCATCCATCCATCCATCCATCCAGCCATCCATCCATCCATCCATCCAGCCATCCATCCATCCATCCATCCATCCATCCATCCATCCATCCATCCATCCATCCAGCCATCCATCCAGCCATCCATCCATCCATCCAGCAAGCCAGCCATCCATCCATCCAGGCAGCCGTCCAGATATCCAGCCATCCTTCCAGCCATCCATCCAGCCATCCATCCATCCTTCCATCCCTCCAGCCAGCCATCCAACCAGCCATCCATCCAACCAGCCATCCATCCAACAATCCACCCATCCATCACTCCAGCCAGCCATCCATCCAGCCATCCATCCATCCAGCCATCCATCCAGCCATCCATCCATCCATCCCTCCAGCCAGCCATCCATCCAGCCATCCATCCATCCATCCCACCAGCCAATCGTCCATCCAGCCATCCATCCATCAAGCCATCCATCCAGCCATCCATCCATCCATCCATCCCTCCAGCCAGCCATCCATCCAGCCATTCCTCCATCCAGCCATCCATCCAGCCATCCATCCATCCATCCATCCCTCCAGCCAGCCATCCATCCAGCCATCCCTCCATCCATCCGTCCATCCATCCATCCATCCAGCCATCCTTCATCCAGCCATCCATCCAGCCATCCATCCATGACTCAATCCCTCCAGCCAGCCATCCATCCATCCATCCGTCGATCTAGCCATCCATTCAGCCATCCATCCATCCATCCATCATTCCAGCCAGCCGTCCATCCAGCCTTCCATCCATCCAGCCATCCGTCCAGCCATTCATTAATCCATCCATTCCTCCAGCCAGCAATCCATCCTGCCATCCATCCAGCCACGCATCCAGCCACCCATCGATCCATCCATCCCTCCAGCAAGCCATCCATCCAGCCATCCATCCAGCTATCCATCCAGCTATCCATCCATCCATCCATCCTTCCAGCCAGCCATCCATCCAGCCATCATCGATCCAGCCATCCATCCATTCATCCATCCATCCATCCATCCCTCCAGCCAGCCATCCATCCGTAAATCCATCCATCCAGCCATCATTCCAGCCACCCATCCATCCATCCATCCCTCCAGCCAGCCATCCATCCAGCCATCCATCCATCCAGCCATCCATTCAGCCATCCATCCATCCAGCCATCCATCCAGACATCCATCCATCCATCCATTCCTCCAGCCAGCCATCCATCCAGCCATCCATCCATCCAGCCGTCCATCCAGCCATCCATCCTTCCATCCCTCCAGCCAGCCATCCATCCAGCCATCCATCCGTCCAGCCATCCATCCAGCCATCCATCCATCCATCCATCCATCCCTCCAGCCATCCATCCATCCAGCCATCCATCCTTCCAGCCATCCGTCCAGCCATCTATCCATCCATCCATCCCTCCAGCCTGCCATCCAAGCAGCCAGCCGTCCAGCCATCCATCCATCAATCCATCTCTCCAGCCAGCCTTTCATCCAGCCATCCTTCCATCCAGGCATCCATCCAGCCATCCATCCATGACTCCATCCCTCCAGCCAGCCAACCATCCAGCCATCCATCTATCTAGCCATCCATTCAGCCATCCATCCATCCATCCATCCCTCCGGCCACCCGTCCATCCAGCCTTCCATCCATCCAGCCATCCGTCCAGCCATCCATTAATCCATCCATTCCTCCAGCCAGCAATCCATCCAGCCATCCATCCAGCCATCCATCCCTCCAGCCAGCTATCTATCCAGCCATCCATCCATCCAGCCATCCATTCAGCCATCCATCCAGCCATCCATCCATCCATCCATCCAGCCAGCCAGCCAACCATCCTGCCATCCCTCCATCCAGTCATCCACCCATCAATCCATCCCTCCAGCCAGCCATCCATCCAGCCATCCATCCATCCAGCCATCCATCCAGCCATCCATCCATCAATCCACCCCTCCAGCCAGGCGCCCATCCAGCCATCCATCCAAACCAGCCGTCCATCCAGCCATCCATCCATCCATGCATCCCTCCAGCCAGCCATCCATCCATCCATCAATCCATCCCTCCAGCCATCCAACCATCCAGCCACACCTCCATCCAGCCATCCATCCGTCCATCACTCCACCAGCCATCCATCCAGCCATCCATCCATCCAGCCATCCATCCAGCCATCCATCCATCAATCCATCCCTCCAGCCAGCCATCCATCCAGCCATCCATCCATCCAGCCGTCCATCCAGCCACACATCCATCCCTCCAGCCAGCCATCCATCCAGCCATCCATCCATCCATCCCTCCAGTCAGCCAACCATCCAGCCAATCCTACATCCAGCCATCCCTCCATCCCGCCATCCATCCATCCCTCCAGCCAGCCATCCATCCAGCCATTCATCCATCCAGCCATCAATCCAACCATCCACCCATCAATCCATCCCTCCAACCAGCCATCCATCCAGCCATCCATCCATCCAGCCGTCCATCCCACCATCCATCCATCCATCCATCCCTCCATCCAGCTATCCATCCAGCCATCCATCCATCCAGCCATCCATTCAGCCATCCATCCAGCCATCCATCCATCCATCCATCAATCCAGCCATCCATCCATCCATTCCTCCAGCCAGCCATGCATCCAGCCATCCATCCATCCAGCCATCCATCCAGCCATCCATCCATCCATCCATCCCTCCAGCCAGCCATCCATCCAGCCATCCAACCGTCCAGCCATCCAGCCAGCCAACCATCCAGCCATCCCTCCAACCATCCATCCATGCATCAATTCATCCCTCCAGCCAGCCATCCATCCAGCCATCCATCTATCTAGCCATCCATCCAGCCACCCATCCATCCCTCCAGCCAGCTATCTATCCATCCATCCATCCATCCAGCCATCCATTCAGCCATACATCCAGCCATCCATCCATCCAGCCATCCATCCAGCCATCCATCCATCCACCCATTCATCCAGCCAGCCATCCATCCAGCCATCCATCCATCCAGCCATCCATCCAGCCAATCAATCCATCCATCCCTCCATCCAGCCATCAATCCAGCCATCCATCCGTCCAGCCATCCATCCAGCCATCCATGCATCCATCCCTCCCGACAGCCATCCATCCAGCCATCCATCCTTCCAGCCATCCATCCAGCCATCCATCCATCCATCCATCCATTCCTCCAGCCAGCCATCCATCCAGCCAGCCGTCCAGCCATCCATCCATCAATCCATCACTCCTGCCAGCCATCCATCCAGCCATCCATCCATCCAGCCGTCCATCCAGCCATCCATCCATCCATCCCTCCAGCCAGCCATCCATCCAGCCATCCATCCGTCCAGCCATCCATCCAGCCATCCATCCATCCATCCATCCCTCCAGCCATCCATCCATCCAGCCATCCATCCTTCCAGCCATCCGTCCAGCCATCTATCCATCCATCCATCCCTCCAGCCTGCCATCCAAGCAGCCAGCCGTCCAGCCATCCATCCATCAATCCATCTCTCCAGCCAGCCTTTCATCCAGCCATCCTTCCATCCAGGCATCCATCCAGCCATCCATCCTTGACTCCATCCCTCCAGCCAGCCAACCATCCAGCCATCCATCGATCTAGCCATCCATTCAGCCATCCATCCATCCATCCATCATCCGGCCACCCGTCCATCCAGCCTTCCATCCATCCAGCCATCCGTCCAGCCATCCATTAATCCATCCATTCCTCCAGCCAGCAATCGATCCAGCCATCCATCCAGCCATCCATCCCTCCAGCCAGCTATCTATCCAGCCATCCATCCATCCAGCCATCCATTCAGCCATCCATCCAGCCATCCATCCATCCATCCATCCAGCCAGCCAGCCAACCATCCTGCCATCCCTCCATCCAGCCATCCACCCATCAATCCATCCCTCCAGCCAGCCATCCATCCAGCCATCCATCCATCCAGCCATCCATCCAGCCATCCATCCATCAATCCACCCCTCCAGCCAGGCGCCCATCCAGCCATCCATCCAAACCAGCCGTCCATCCAGCCATCCATCCATCCATGCATCCCTCCAGCCAGCCATCCATCCATCCATCAATCCATCCCTCCAGCCATCCAACCATCCAGCCACACCTCCATCCAGCCATCCATCCGTCCATCACTCCACCATCCATCCATCCAGCCATCCATCCATCCAGCCATCCATCCAGCCATCCATCCATCAATCCATCCCTCCAGCCAGCCATCCATCCAGCCATCCATCCATCCAGCCGTCCATCCAGCCAGCCATCCATCCCTCCAGCCAGCCATCCATCCAGCCATCCATCCATCCATCCCTCCAGCCAGCCATCCATCCAGCCATCCAACCGTCCAGGCATCCAGCCAGCCAACCAACCATCCAGCCATCCCTCCAACCATCCATCCATGCATCAATTCATCCCTCCAGCCAGCCATCCATCCAGCCATCCATCTATCCAGCCATCCATCCAGCCACCCATCCATCCCTCCAGCCAGCTATCTATCCATCCATCCATCCATCCAGCCATCCATTCAGCCATACATCCAGCCATCCATCCATCCAGCCATCCATCCAGCCATCCATCCATCCACCCATTCATCCAGCCAGCCATCCATCCAGCCATCCATCCATCCAGCCATCCATCCAGCCAATCAATCCATCCATCCCTCCATCCAGCCATCAATCCAGCCATCCATCCGTCCAGCCATCCATCCAGCCATCCATCCATCCATCCATCCATCCCTCCCGACAGCCATCCATCCAGCCATCCATCCTTCCAGCCATCCATCCAGCCATCCATCCATCCATCCATCCAATCCTCCAGCCAGCCATCCATCCAGCCAGCCGTCCAGCCATCCATCCATCAATCCATCACTCCTGCCCGCCATCCATCCAGCCATCCTTCATCCAGCCATCCATCCAGCCATCCATCCATGACTCCATCCCTCCATTCAGCCATCCATCCATCCCTCCAGCCAGCCGTCCATCCAGCCTTCCATCCATCCAGCCATCCGTCCAGCCATCCATTGATCCATCCATTCCTCCAGCCAGCAATCCATCCAGCCGTCCATCCAGCCATCCATCCAGCCACCCATCGATCCATCCATCCCTCCAGCAAGCCATCCATCCAGACATCCATCCATCCAGCTATCCATCCAGCCATCCATCCATCCATCCATCCCTCCAGCCAGCCATCCATCCAGCCATCCATCCATCCAGCCATCCATCCAGCCATCCATCCATCCATCCATCCCTCCAGCCAGCCATCCATCCGTACATCCATCCATCCAGCCATCATTCCAGCCACCCATCCATCCATCCATCCCTCCAGCCAGCCATCCATCCAGCCATCAATCCATCCATCCTTCCATCCAGCCATCCATCCATCCAGCCATCCATCCAGACATCCATCCATCCATCCATTCCTCCAGCCAGCCATCCATCCAGCCATCCATCCATCCAGCCGTCCATCCAGCCATCCATTCATCCATCCCTGCAGCCAGCCATCCATCCAGCCATCCATCCGTCCAGCCATCCATCCAGCCATCTATCCATCCACCCATCCCTCCAGCCAGCCATCCATCCAGCCATCCATCCTTCCAGCCATCCATCCAGCCATCTATCCATCCTTCCATCCCTCCAGCCAGCCATCCATCCAGCCAGCCGTCCAGCCTTCCATCCATCAATCCATCTCTCCAGCCAGCCTTGCATTCAGCCATCCTTCCATCCAGCCATCCATCCAGCCATCCATCCATGACTCCATCCCTCCAGCCAGCCAACCATCCAGCCATCCATCGATCTAGCCATCCATTCAGCCATCCATCCAGCCCTCCGGCCACCGGTCCACCCAGCCAGCCATCCATCCAGCCATCCATCTATCCAGCCATCCATCCAGCCATCCATCCATCCATCCATCCCTCCAGACAGCTATCTATCCAGCCATCCATCCATCCAGCCATCCATTCAGCCATACATCCAGCCATCCATCCAACCAACCATCCATCCAGCCATCCATCCATCCACCAATTCATCCAGCCAGCCATCCATCCAGCCATCCATCCATCCAGCCATCCATCCATCCATCCCTCCAGCCAGCCATCCATTCGGCCATCCATCGGTTCAGCCATCCATCCAGCCATCCATCCATCCATCCATCCCTCCAGCCAGCCATCCATCCAGCCATCCATCCTTCCAGCCATCCATCCAGCCATCCATCCATCCATCCATCCATCAATCCAGCCAGCCATCCATCCAGCCAGCCGTCCACCCATCCATCCATCAATCCATCACTCCAGCCCGCCATCCATCCAGCCATCCTTCATCCAGCTATCCATCCAGCCATCCATCCATGACTCCATCCCTCCAGCCAGCCATCCATCCAGCCATCCGTCGATCTAGCCATCCATTCAGCCATCCATCCACCCATCCATCCCTCCAGCCAGCCGTCCATCCAGCCTTCCATCCATCCAGCCATCCGTCCAGCCATCCATTAATCCATCCATTCCTCCAGCCAGCAATCCATCCAGCCATCCATCCAGCCATCCATCCAGCCACCCATCGATCCATCCATCCCTCCAGCAAGCCATCCATCCATCCAGCTATCCATCCAGCCATCCATCCATCCATCCCTCCAGCCAGCCATCCATCCAGCCATCCATCCATCCAGCCATCCATCCAGCCATCCATCCTTCCAGCCATCCATCCAGCCATCCATCCATCCATCCATTCCTCCAGCTAGCCATCCATCCAGCCATCCATCCATCCAGCCGTCCATCCAGCCATCCATCCATCCATCCCTCCAGCCAGCCATCCATCCAGCCATCCATCTCTCCAGCGATCCATCCAGCCATCTATCCATCCATCCATCCCTCCAGCCAGCCATCCATCCAGCCATCCATCCTTCCAGCCATCCATCCAGCCCTCTATCCATCCATCCATCCCTCCAGCCAGCCATCCATCCAGCCAGCCGTCCAGCCTTCCATCCATCAATCCATCTCTCCAGCCAGCCTTGCATCCAGCCATCCTTCCATCCAGCCCTCCATCCAGCCATCCATCCATGACTCCATCCCTCCAGCCAGCCAAACATCCAGCCATCCATCGATCTAGCCATCCATTCAGCCATCCATTAATCCATCCATTCCTCCAGCCAGCAATCCATCCAGCCATCCAGCCATCCAGCCATCCAGCCACCCATCGATCCATCCATTCTTCCCTCCAGTCAGCCATCCATCCAGACATCCATCCATCCATCCATCCATCCAGCCATCCATCCATCCATCCATCCCTCCAGCCAGCCATCCATCAGGACATCCATCCATCTAGCCAACCATCCAGCCACCCATCCATCCATCCATCCATCCAGCCAGCCATCCACCCAGCCATCCATCTATCCAGCCATCAATCCAGCCATCCATCCATCCATCCCTCCAGCCAGCCATCCATCCATCCATCCATCCCTCCAGCCAGTCATCCATCCAGCCATCCATCCATCCAGCCATCCATCCAGCCATCCATCCTTCCATCCATCCATCCATCCATCCATCCATCCAGCCATCCATCCATCCAGCCATCCATTCAGCCATCCATCCATCCATCCAGCCAACCAGCCAACCATCCATCCAGGCAGCCATCCAGACATCCAGCCATCAATCCAGCCATCCATCCAGCCATCCATCCATCCTTCCATCCCTCCAGCCAGCCATCCATCCAGCCATCCATCCAACCAGCCATCCATCAAACCATCCACCCATCCAACACCCCAGCCAGCCATCCATCCATCCAGCCTTCCGTCCAGCCATCCATCCATCCATCCCTCCAGCCAGCCATCCATCCAGCCATCCATCCATCCAGCCATCCATCCAGCCATCCATCCATCCATCCATCCATCCATCAGGACATCCATCCACCCAGCCAATCATCCAGCCACCCATCCATCCATCCATCCCTCCAGCCAGCCATCCATCCAGCCATCCCTCTATTCAGCCATCCATCCAGCCATCCATACATCCATCCCTCCAGCCATCCATCCATCCATCCATCCCTCCAGCCAGCCATCCATCCAGCCATCCATCCATCCAGCCATCCATCCAGCCATCCATCCTTCCATCCAGCCATCCATCTATTCAACGATCCATCCAGCCATCCATCCATCCATAAATCCCTCCAGCCAGCTATCTATCCAGCCATCCATCCATCCAGCTTTCCATTCATCCATCCATCCAGCCATCCATCCATCCATCCCTCCAGCCAATCGTCCATCCAGCCATCCATCCTTCCATCCAGGATCGATGGATGGCTGGATGTATGGCTGGCTGGAGGGATGGATGGATGGATGGATGGCTGGATGGATGGCTGAATGAATGGATGGCAGGATGGATGTCTCGCTGGAGGGATGGATGGATGGATGGATGGATGGATGGCTGAATGGATGGATGGCTGGATGAATGGCTGGCTGGAGGGATGGATTGATGGATGGATTGCTGGATGGATGGATGGATGACTGGATGGATGGCTGGATGGATGACTGGCTGGAGGGATGGGCGGATGGATGGATGGCTGGATGCATGGCTGGATGGATGGATGGCTGGATGGATGGCTTGCTGGAGGGATGGCTGGATGGATGGATGGCTGGATGGATGGCTGGATGGATGGATGCCTGGATGGATGGCTGGCTGGATGGATGGATGGAATGATGGATGGCTGGATGGATGGCTGGATGGATGGATGGCTGGATGGATGGCTGGCAGGAGGGATGGATGGATGGATGGATGGTTGGATGGATGGCTGAATGGATGGCTGGCTGGAGCGATGGATGAATGGATGGCTGGATGGATGGATGGCCGAATGGTTGGCTGGCTGGAGGGATGGATGGATGGATGGATGGCTGAATGGATGGCTGGATGGATGGCAGGATGGATGGATGGCTGGATGGATGGCTGGCTGGATGGATGGATTGATAGATGGATGGCTGGATGGTTGGCTGGATGGATGGATGGCTGGATGGATGGCAGGCTGAAGGAATGAATGGATAGATGGATGGCTGGATGGACGGCTGAATGGATGGATGGCTGGATGGATGGCTGGCTGGAGGGATGGATGGATGGCTGGCTGGTGGGATGGATGGATGGATGGATGGATGGATGGAGGGATGGCTGGATGGTTGGCTGGCTGGAGGGATGGATGAATGGATGGATGGCTGGATGGATGGCTGGATGGAGGCATGGCTGGATGGATGGCTGGCTGGAGGGATGGATGGCTGGATGGATGGCTGAATGGATGGCTGGATGGATGGATGGCTTAATGACTGGCTGGCTGGAGGGATGGATGGATGGATGGATGGATGGCTGGATGGATGGCTGGATGGATGGGTGGCTGGATGTATGGCTGGCTGGAGAGATGTATGAATGGTTGGATGGCTGGATGGAGGAATGGCTGGATGGATGGCTGGCTGGAGTGACGGATGGATGCATGGCTGGATTGATGGATGTATGGAGGAGTGGCTGGATGGAAGGCTGGCTGGATGGATGGATGGCTGGATGGATGGATGGATGGACGGATGGATGGAGGGATGGCTGGATGGATGGCTGGCTGGAGGGATGGATGGATGGATCGCTGGATGGATGGCTGGATGGAGGAATGGCTGGATGGATGGCTGGCTGGAGGGATGGATGAATGGATGGATGGATGGATGGATGGCTTGATGGATGGATGGCTGGATGGACGATTGGCTGGAGGGATGGATGGATGGATGGCTGGATGGATGGCTGGCTGGAGGGATGGATGAATGGATGGATGGATGGCTGGATGGATGGCTGGATGGATGGATGGCTGGATGGATGGCTGGCTGGAGTGATGGATGGGTGGATGGTTTGATGGATGGCTGGTTGGATGGATGGCTGGATGGATGGCTGGCTGGAGGGATGGAAGGATGGATGGATGGCTGGATGGATGGCTGGATGGATGTCTGGATGGATGGATGAATGGATGGATGGATGGCTGGATGGATGGATGGATGGATGGCTGGATGGATGGATGGATGGATGGATGGATGGAAGGATGGATGGCTGGATGGATGGCTTGATGGATGGATGGCTGGATGGATGGCTGGCTGGAGGGATGGATGGATGGATGGATGGCTGGCTGGAGGGATGGATGGATGGATGGCTGGATGGATGGCTGGATAGAGGGATGGCTGGATGGATGGCTGGCTGGAGGGATGGATGGATGGGTGGCTGGACGGTTGGCTGGGTGGATGGATGTCCTGATGGATGGCTGGCTGGAGGGATGGATGGATGGATGGATGGCTGGATGGATGGCTGGATGGATGGCTCGATGGATGGCTGGCTGGAGGGATGGATGGATGGATCGATGGCTGGATGGATGGCTGCATGGATGGATGGCTGGATGGATGGCTTGCTGGAGAGATGGATGGATGGATGGGTGGCTGGATGGATGGCTGGATGGATGGCTGGATGGATTGCTGGCTGGAGGAATGGATGGATTAATGGATGGGTGGACGGATGGCTGGATGGATGGAAGGCTGGATGGTCCGGTGGCCGGAGGGATGGATGGATGGCTGAATGGATGGCTAGATCGATGGATGGCTGGATGGTTGGCTGGCTGGAGGGATGGTGTCATGGATGGATGGCTGGATGGAAGGATGGCTGAATGCAAGGCTGGCTGGAGAGATGGATTGATGGATGGAAGGCTGGACGGCTGGCTGGATGGATGGCTGGCTGGTGGGATGGATGGATGGAGAGATGGTTGGATGGATGGCTGGAAGGATGGATGGCTGGATGGATGGCTGGCTGGAGGGATGGATGGATGGATAGATGGCTGGATGGATGGCTGGACGGATGGATGGCTGGATGGATGGCTGGCTGGAGGGATGGATGAATGGATGGCTGGATGGACGGCTGGATGGATGGATGGCTGGATGGATGGCTGGCTGCAGGAATGGATGGATGAATGGATGTCCGGATGGATGGCTGGATGGATGGATGGCTGGATGGATGGCTGGATGGATGGATGGCTGGATGGATGGCTGGCTGGAGGGATGGATTGATGGATGGGTGGCTGGAATGATGGCTGGATGGATGGATGTACGGATGGATGGCTGGCTGGAGGGATGGATGGATGGATGGATGGCTGGATGGATGGCTGGATGGATGGATGGCTGGATGGATGGCTGGCTGGAGAGATGGATGGATGGATGGATGGCTGGATGGATAGCTGGATGGATGGATGTCTGGATGGATGGCTTGCTGGAGGGATGGATGGATCGATGGGTGGCTGGATGGATGGCTGGATGGACGGCTGGATGGATTGCTGGCTGGAGGAATGGATGGATTAATGGATGGCTGGACGGATGGCTGGATGGATGGAAGGCTGGATGGACGGCTGGCTGGAGGGATGGATGGATGGGTGGATGGCTGAATGGATGGCTAGATCGATGGATGGCTGGATGGATGGCTGGCTGGAGGGATGGAGTCATGGATGGATGGCTGGATGGATGGCTGGATGAAGGATGGCTGGATGAATGGCGGGCTGGAGTGATGGATTGATGGATGGATGGCTGGACGGCTGGCTGGATGGATGGCTGGCTGGAGGGATGGATGGATGGATGGATGGCTGGATGGATGGCTGGAAGGATGGATGGCTGGATGGATGGCTGGCTGGAGGGATGGATAGATGGATGGATGGATGGCTGGATGGATGGCTGGATGGATGGATGGCTGGATGTATGGCTGAATGGATGGCTGGAAGGATGGATGGCTGGATGGATTGCTGGATGGAGGGATGGATGGATGGATGGATGGATGGCTGGATGGATGGCTGGACGGATGGATGGCTGGATTGATGGCTGGATGGAGGGATGGATGGATGGATGGCTGGATGGATGGCTGGATGGATGGATGGCTGGATGGATGGATGGCTGGATGAATGGGTGGATGGATGGATGGCTGGATGGATGGCTGGATGGATGGATGGCTGGATGTATGGCTGAATGGATGGCTGGATGGATGGATGGATGGATAGATAGCTGGCTGGAGGGATGGATGGATGGCTGGATGGCTGGCTGGATAGTTGGATGTCTGGATGGATGTCTGGCTGGAGGGATGGATTGATGGATGAATGGCTGGATGGGTTGCTGGATGGATGGATGGCTGGATGGATGGCTGGCTGGAGGGATGGATGGATGCATGGATGGCTGGTTGGAGGTATGGCTGGATGGTTGGCTGGCTGGATGGCTGGACGGTTGGATGGCTGGATGGATGGCTGGCTGGAGGGATGAATGGATGGATGGCTGGATGGATGGCTGGATGGATGGATGGCTGGATGGATGGCTGGCTGGAGGGATGGATGGCTGGATGGATTGCTGGATTGATGGATGGATGGATGGATGGCTGGATGGATGGATGAATGGATGGCTGGATGGATGGATGGCTGGATGGATAGCTGGCTGGAGGGATGGATGGATGCATGGATGGTTGGCTGGATGGATGGATGGCTGGATGGATGGCAGGCTGAAGGGATGAATGGATGTATGGATGGCTGGATGGACGGCTGGATGGATGGATGGCTGGTTGGATGGCTGGCAGGAGGGATGGATGGATGGCTGGCGGGTGGGATGGATGGATGGATGGATGGCTGGATGGATGGCTGGCTGGGGGAATGGATGGATGGATGGATGTCCGGATGGATGGCTGGATGGTTGGATGGCTGGATGGATGGCTGGATGGATGGATGGCTGAATGGACGGCTGGCTGGAGGGATGGAAGGATGGATGGGTGGCTGGAATGATGGCTGGATGGATGGATGTACGGATGGATGGCTGGCTGGAGGGATGGATGGATGGATGGATGGCTGGATGGATGGCTGGATGGATGGATGGCTGGACGGATGGCTGGCTGGAGGGATGGATGGATGGCTGGATGGATAGCTGGATGGATGGATGTCTGGATGGATGGCTTGCTGGAGGGATGGATGGATCGATGGGTGGCTGGATGGATGGCTGGATGGATGGAAGGCTGTATGGACGGCTGGCTGGAGGGATGGATGGATGGATGGATGGCTGAATGGATGGCTAGATCGATGGATGGCTGGATGGATGGCTGGCTGGAGGGATGGAGTCATGGATGGATGGCTGGATGGATGGCTGGATGAAGGATGGCTGGATGGATGGCGGGCTGGAGTGATGGATTGATGGATGGATGGCTGGACGGCTGGCTGGATGGATGGCTGGCTGGAGGGATGGATGGATGGATGGATGGCTGGATGGATGGCTGGAAGGATGGATGGCTGGATGGATGGCTGGCTGGAGGGATGGATGGATGGATGGATGGATGGCTGGATGGATGGCTGGACGGATGGATGGCTGGATTGATGGCTGGATGGAGGGATGGATGGATGGATGGCTGGATGGATGGCTGGATGGATGGATGGCTGGATGGATGGCTGGCTGGATGAATGGGTGGATGGATGGATGGCTGGATGGATGGCTGGATGGATGGATGGCTGGATGTATGGCTGAATGGATGGCTGGAAGGATGGATGGCTGGATGGATCGCTGGCTGGAGGGATGGATGGATGGATGGCTGGATGGATGGCTGGACGGATGGATGACTGGATTGATGGCTGGATGGAGGAATGGATGGATGGATGGCTGGATGGATGGCTGGATGGATGGATGGCTGGATTGGTGGATGGCTGGATGAATGGGTGGATGGATGGATGGCTGGATGGATGGCTGGATGGATGGATGGCTGGATGTATGGCTGAATGGATGGCTGGATGGATGGATGGATGGATAGATAGCTGGCTGGAGGGATGGATGGATGGCTGGATGGATGGCTGGATAGATGGATGGCTGGATGGATGGGTGGCTGGAGGGATGGATTGATGGATGAATGGCTGGATGGGTTGCTGGATGGATGGATGGCTGGATGGATGGCTGGCTGGAGGGATGGATGGATGCATGGATGGCTGGTTGGAGGGATGGCTGGCTGGTTGGCTGGCTGGATGGCTGGACGGTTGGATGGCTGGATGGATGGCTGGCTGGAGGGATGGATGGATGGATGGCTGGATGGATGGCTGGATGGATGGATGGCTGGATGGGTGGCTGGCTGGAGGAATGGATGGATGGATGGATGGCTGGATTGATGGATGGATGGATGGATGGCTGGATGGATGGATGAATGGATGGCTGGATGGATGGATGGCTGGATGGATAGCTGGCTGGAGGGATGGATGGATGGATGGATGATGGGATGGACGGCTGGATGGATGGATGGCTGGATGGATGGATGAATGGATGGATTGATAGATGGGTGGCTGGATGGTTGGCTGGATGGATGGATGGCTGGATGGATGGCAGGCTGAAGGGATGAATGGATGTATGGATGGCTGGATGGACGGCTGGATGGATGGATGGCTGAATGGATGGCTGGCTGGAGGGATGGATGGATGGCTGGCTGGTGGGATGGATGGATGGATGGATGGCTGGATGGAGGGATGGCTGGATGGTTGGCTGGCTGGAGGGATGGATGGATGGATGGATGGCTGGATGGATGGCTGGATGGAGGCATGGCTGGATGGATGGCTGGCTGGAGGGATGGATGGCTGGATGGATGGCTGAATGGATGGATGGATGGCTTAATGACTGGCTGGCTGGAGGGATGGATGGATGGATGGATGGCTGGATGGATGGCTGGATGGATGGATGGCTGGATGTATGGCTGGCTGGAGAGATGGATGAATGGTTGGATGGCTGGATGGATGGCTGGCTGGAGTGACGGATGGATGCATGGCTGGATTGATGGATGTATGGAGGAATGGCTGAATGGAAGGCTGACTGGATGGATGGATGGAAGGATGGATGGATGGACGGATGGATGGAGGGATGGCTGGATGGATGGCTGGCTGGAGGGATGGATGGATGGATCGCTGGATGGATGGCTGGATGGAGGAATGGATGGATGGATGGCTGGCTGCAGGGATGGATGGATGGATGGATGGCTGGATGGATGGCTTGATGGATGGATGGCTGGATGGACGATTGGCTGGAGGGATGAATGGATGGATGGATAGATGGATGGCTGGCTGGAGGGATGGATGGATGGATGGATGGCTGGATGGATGGCTGGATGGATGGATGGCTGGATGGATGGCTGGCTGGAGTGATGGATGGGTGGATGGTTTGATGGATGGCTGGTTGGATGGATGGCTGGATGGATGGCTGGCTGGAGGGATGGAAGGATGGATGGATGGCTGGATGGATGGCTGGATGGATGGCTGGATGTCTGGATGGCTGCCTGGATGGATGGTTGGCTGGTTGGCTGGATGGATGGATGGATGGCTGAATGGATGGCTGGATGGATGGATGAATGGATGGATGGATGGCTGGATGGATGGATGGATGGATGGCTGGCTGGATGGATGGATGGATGGATGGATGGATGGATGGATGGATGGATGGAAGGATGGAAGGCTGGATGGATGGCTGGATGGATCGATGGCTGGATGGATGGCTGGCTTCAGGGATGGATGGATGGATGGATGGCTGGCTGGAGGGATGGATGGATGGATGGCTGGATGGATGGCTGGATAGAGGGATGGCTGGATGGATGGGTGGCTGGGTGGTTGGCTGGGTGGATGGATGCCCTGATGGATGGCTGGCTGGAGGGATGGATGGATGGATGGATGGCTGGATGGATGGCTGGATGGATGGATGGCTGGATGGATGGCTGGCTGGAGGGATGGATGGATGGATCTATGGCTGGATGGATGGCTGCATGGATGGATGGCTGGATGGATGGCTTGCTGGAGAGATGGATGGATGGATGGGTGGCTGGATGGATGGCTGGATGGATGGCTGGATGGATGGCTGGATGGATGCCTGGATGGAGGCATGGCTGGATGGATGGCTGGCTGGAGGGATGGATGGCTGGATGGATGGCTGAATGGATGGATGGATGGCTTAATGACTGGCTGGCTGGAGGGATGGATGGATGGATGGATGGCTGGATGGATGGCTGGATGGATGGATGGCTGGTGTATGGCTGGCTGGAGAGATGGATGAATGGTTGGATGGCTGGATGGATGGCTGGATGGAGGAATGGCTGGATGGATGGCTGGCTGGAGTGACGGATGGATGCATGGCTGGATTGATGGATGTATGGAGGAATGGCTGGATGGAAGGCTGGCTGGATGGATGGATGGCTGGATGGATGGATGGATGGATGGACGGATGGATGGAGGGATGGCTGGATGGATGGCTGGCTGGAGGGATGGATGGATGGATCGCTGGATGGATGGCTGGATGGAGGAATGGATGGATGGATGGCTGGCTGGAGGGATGGATGGATGGATGGATGGCTGGATGGATGGCTTGATGGATGGATGGCTGGATGGACGATTGGCTGGAGGGATGAAAGGATGGATGGATAGATGGATGGCTGGCTGGAGGGATGGATGGATGGATGGATGGTTGGATGGCTGGATGGATGGCTGGATGGATGGATGGCTGGATGGATGGCTGGCTGGAGTGATGGATGGGTGGATGGTTTGATGGATGGCTGGTTGGATGGATGGCTGGATGGATGGCTGGCTGGAGGGATGGAAGGATGGATGGATGGCTGGATGGATGGCTGGATGGATGGCTGGATGTCTGGATGGCTGCCTGGATGGATGGTTGGCTGGTTGGCTGGATGGATGGATGGATGGCAGAATGGATGGCTGGATGGATGGATGAATGGATGGATGGATGGCTGGATGGATGGATGGATGGATGGCTGGATTGATGGATGGATGGATGGATGGATGGATGGATGGAAGGATGGAAGGCTGGATGGATGGCTGGATGGATCGATGGCTGGATGGATGGCTGGCTTCAGGGATGGATGGATGGATGGATGGCTGGCTGGAGGGATGGATGGATGGATGGCTGGATGGATGGCTGGATAGAGGGATGGCTGGATGGATGGGTGGCTGGGTGGTTGGCTGGGTGGATGGATGCCCTGATGGATGGCTGGCTGGAGGGATGGATGGATGGATGGATGGCTGGATGGATGGCTGGATGGATGGATGGCTGGATGGATGGCTGGCTGGAGGGATGGATGGATGGATCTATGGCTGGATGGATGGCTGCATGGATGGATGGCTGGATGGATGGCTTGCTGGAGAGATGGATGGATGGATGGGTGGCTGCATGGATGGCTGGATGGATGGCTGGATGGATTGCTGGCTGGAGGAATGGATGGATTAATGGATGGGTGGACGGATGGCTGGATGGATGGAAGGCTGGATGGTCCGGTGGCCGGAGGGATGGATGGATGGCTGAATGGATGGCTAGATCGATGGATGCCTGGATGGTTGGCTGGCTGGAGGGATGGAGTCATGGATGGATGGCTGGATGGATGGCTGGATGGAAGGTTGGCTGAATGCAAGGCTGGCTGGAGAGATGGATTGATGGATGGAAGGCTGGACGGCTGGCTGGATGGATGACTGGCTGGAGGGATGGATGGATGGAGAGATGGCTGGATGGATGGCTGGAAGGATGGATGGCTGGATGGATGGCTGGACGGATGGATGGCTGGATGGATGGCTGGCTGGAGGGATGGATGAATGGATGGCTGGATGGAAGGCTGGATGGATGGATGGCTGGATGGATGGCTGGCTGGAGGAATGGATGGATGGATGGATGTCTGGATGGATGGCTGGATGGATGGATGGATGGATGGGTGGCTGGAATGATGGCTGGATGGATGGATGTACGGATGGATGGCTGGCTGGAGGGATGGATGGATGGATGGATGGCTGGATGGATGGCTGAATGGATGGCTGGCTGGAGGGATGGATGGATGGATGGATGGCTGGATGGATAGCTGGATGGATGGATGTCTGGATGGATGGCTTGCTGGAGGGATGGATGGATCGATGGGTGGCTGGATGGATGGCAGGATGGACGGCTGGATGGATTGCTGGCTGGAGGGATGGATGGATGGATGGATGGCTGGATGGATGGCTGGAAGGATGGATGGCTGGATGGATGGCTGGCTGGAGGGATGGATGGATGGATGGCTGGATGGATGGCTGGACCGATGGATGGCTGGATTGATGGCTGGATGGAGGGATGGATGGATGGATGGCTGGATGGTGGCTGGATGGATGGATGGCTGGATGGATGGCTGGCTGGAGGAATGGGTGGATGGATGGATGGCTGGATGGATGGCTGGATGGATGGATGGCTGGATGTATGGCTGAATGGATGGCTGGATGTATGGATGGCTGGATGGATCGCTGGCTGGAGGGATGGATGGATGGATGGATGGATGGCTGGATGGATGGATGGCTGGCTGGAGGGATGGATGGATGGCTGGATGGATGGCTGGATGGATGGATGGCTGGATGGATGGCTGGCTGGAGGAATGGATGAATGGATGGATGGCTGGATTGATGGATGGATGGATGGATGGCTGGATGGATGGATGAATGGATGGCTGGATGGATGGATGGCTGGATGGATAGCTGGCTGGAGGGATGGATGGATGGATGGTGGGATGGACGGCTGGATGGTTGGATGGCTGGAGGGATGGATGGATGCATGGATGGCTGGCTGGATGGGTTGCTGGATGGATGGATGGCTGGATGGATTACTGGCTGGAGGGATGGATGGATGCATGGATGGCTGGCTGGAGGGATGGATGGAAGGGTGGATGGATGGATGGCTGGATGGATGGATGGCTGGATGGATGGCTGGCTGGAGTGATGGATGGATGGCTGGATGGAAGGATGGCTGGATGTAGGGTTGGCTGGATGGTTGGCTGGCTGGAGGGATGGATGGATGGATGGATGGCTGGATGGATGGCTGGCTGGGGGGATGGATGGGTGGCTGGATGGACGGCTGGATGGATGGATGGCTGGATGGATGGCTGGCTGGAGGGATGGATTGATGGATGGATGGCTGGATGGATGGCTGGATGGATGGATGGCTGGATGGATGGCTGGCTGGAGGGATGGACGGATGGATGGCTGGATGGACGGCTGGATGGACGGCTGGTTTGGATGGATGGCTGGATGGACGGCTGGCTGGAGGGATGGATTGATGGATGGATGGCTGGATGGATGGCTGGATGGATGGATGGCTGGCTGGAGGGATGGTTTGATGGGTGGATGGCTGGATAGAGGGATGACTGGATGGTTGGCTGGCTGGATGGATGGATGGATGGATGGATGGCTGGATGGATGGCTGAATGGATGGCTGGATGGATGGATGGCTGGAGAGATAGCTGGCTGGAGGGATGGATGGCTGGATGGATGGCTGGATGGATTGCTGGCTGGAGGAATGGATGGATTAATGGATGGCTGGACGGATGGCTGGATGGATGGAAGGCTGGATGGACGGGTGGCCGGAGGGATGGATGGATGGATGGATGGCTGAATGGATGGCTAGAGCGATGGATGGCTGGATGGTTGGCTGGCTGGAGGGATGGAGTCATGGATGGATGGCTGGATGGATGGCTGGATGGAAGGATGGCTGGATGCAAGGCTGGCTTCAGAGATGGATTGATGGATGGATGGCTGGACTGCTGGCTGCTTGCATGGCTGGCTGGAGGGATGGATGGATGGATAGATGGCTGGATGGATGGCTGGAAGGATGGATGGCTGGATGGATGGATGGCTGGATGGATGGCTGGACGGATGGATGGCTGGATGGATGGCTGGCTGGAGGGATGGATGGATGGATGGCTGGATGGACGGCTGGATGGATGGATGGCTGGATGGATGGCTGGCTGGAGGAATGGATGGATGGATGGATGTCTGGATGGATGGCTGGATGGATGGATGGCTGAATGGATGGCTGGATGGATGGATGGCTGGATGGATGGCTGGCTTGAGGGATGGATGGATGGATGGGTGGCTGGAATGATGGCTGGATGGATGGATGAACGGATGGATGGCTGGCTGGAGGGATGGATGGATGGATGGTTGAATGGATGGATGGCTGCATCGATGATGGCTGGATGGATGGCTGGCTGGAAGGATGGATGGATGGATGGAAAGCTGGATGGATAGCTGGATGGATGGATGGCTGGATGGATGGCTTGCTGGAGGGATGGATGGATGGATGGCTGGATGGATGGCTGGATGGATGGATGGCTGGATGGATGGATGGCTGGATGAATGGGTGGATGGATGGATGGCTGGATGGATGGCTGGATGGATGGATGGCTGGATGTATGGCTGAATGGATGGCTGGATGGATGGATGGATGGATAGATAGCTGGCTGGAGGGATGGATGGATGGCTGGATGGATGGCTGGATAGTTGGATGTCTGGATGGATGTCTGGCTGGAGGGATGGATTGATGGATGAATGGCTGGATGGGTTGCTGGATGGATGGATGGCTGGATGGATGGCTGGCTGGAGGGATGGATGGATGCATGGATGGCTTGTTGGAGGTATGGCTGGATGGTTGGCTGGCTGGATGGCTGGACGGTTGGATGGCTGGATGGATGGCTGGCTGGAGGGATGGATGGATGGATGGCTGGATGGATGGCTGGATGGATGGATGGCTGGATGGATGGCTGGCTGGAGGGATGGATGGCTGGATGGATGGCTGGATTGATGGATGGATGGATGGATGGCTGGATGGATGGATGAATGGATGGCTGGATGGATGGATGGCTGGATGGATAGCTGGCTGGAGGGATGGATGGATGGATGGATGATGGGATGGACGGCTGGATGGATGGATGGCTGGATGGATGGATGAATGGATGGATTGATAGATGGATGGCTGGATGGTTGGCTGGATGGATGGATGGCTGGATGGATGGCAGGCTGAAGGGATGAATGGATGTATGGATGGCTGGATGGACGGCTGGATGGATGATTGGCTGGATGGATCGCTGGCTGGAGGGATGGATGGATGGCTGGCGGGTGGGATGGATGGATGGATGGATGGCTGGATGGATGGCTGGCTGGAGGAATGGATGGATAGATGGATGTCCGGATGGATGGCTGGATGGATGGATGGCTGGATGGATGGCTGGATGGATGGATGGCTGGATGGATGGCTGGCTG
The DNA here is from genome assembly GCF_047496885.1 of Scyliorhinus torazame. Classification (NCBI taxonomy): domain Eukaryota; kingdom Metazoa; phylum Chordata; class Chondrichthyes; order Carcharhiniformes; family Scyliorhinidae; genus Scyliorhinus; species Scyliorhinus torazame. The sequence goes on along the minus strand of NC_092708.1, from coordinate 286,791,265 downwards.
GAGGGATGGATGGATGGATGGGTGGCTGGAATGATGGCTGGATGGATGGATGTACGGATGGATGGCTGGCTGGAGGGATGGATGGATGGATGGATGGCTGGATGGATGGCTGGATGGATGGCTGGCTGGATGGATGGCTGGCTGGAGGGATGGATGGATGGCTGGATGGATAGCTGGATGGATGGATGTCTGGATGGATGGCTTGCTGGAGGGATGGATGGATCGATGGGTGGCTGGATGGATGGCTGGATGGACGGCTGGATGGATTGCTGGCTGGAGGAATGGATGGATTAATGGATGGCTGGACGGATGGCTGGATGGATGGAAGGCTGTATGGACGGCTGGCTGGAGGGATGGATGGATGGATGGATGGCTGAATGGATGGCTAGATCGATGGATGGCTGGATGGATGGCTGGCTGGAGGGATGGAGTCATGGATGGATGGCTGGATGGATGGCTGGATGAAGGATGGCTGGATGGATGGCGGGCTGGAGTGATGGATTGATGGATGGATGGCTGGACGGCTGGCTGGATGGATGGATGGCTGGATGGATGGCTGGCTGGAGGGATGGATGGATGGATGGATGGATGGCTGGATGGATGGCTGGACGGATGGATGGCTGGATTGATGGCTGGATGGAGGGATGGATGGATGGATGGCTGGATGGATGGCTGGATGGATGGATGGCTGGATGGATGGCTGGCTGGATGAATGGGTGGATGGATGGATGGCTGGATGGATGGCTGGATGGATGGATGGCTGGATGTATGGCTGAATGGATGGCTGGAAGGATGGATGGCTGGATGGATCGCTGGCTGGAGGGATGGATGGATGGATGGCTGGATGGATGGCTGGACGGATGGATGGCTGGATTGATGGCTGGATGGAGGGATGGATGGATGGATGGCTGGATGGATGGCTGGATGGATGGATGGCTGGATGGATGGATGGCTGGATGAATGGGTGGATGGATGGATGGCTGGATGGATGGCTGGATGGATGGATGGCTGGATGTATGGCTGAATGGATGGCTGGATGGATGGATGGATGGATAGATAGCTGGCTGGAGGGATGGATGGATGGCTGGATGGATGGCTGGATAGATGGATGGCTGGATGGATGGCTGGCTGGAGGGATGGATTGATGGATGAATGGCTGGATGGGTTGCTGGATGGATGGATGGCTGTATGGATGGCTGGCTGGAGTGATGGATGGATGCATGGATGGCTGGTTGGAGGGATGGCTGGCTGGTTGGCTGGCTGGATGGCTGGACGGTTGGATGGCTGGATGGATGGCTGGCTGGAGGGATGGATGGATGGATGGCTGGATGGATGGCTGGATGGATGGATGGCTGGATGGGTGGCTGGCTGGAGGAATGGATGGATGGATGGATGGCTGGATTGATGGATGGATGGATGGATGGCTGGATGGATGGATGAATGGATGGCTGGATGGATGGCTGGCTGGATGGATAGCTGGCTGGAGGGATGGATGGATGGATGGATGATGGGATGGACGGCTGGATGGATGGATGGCTGGATGGATGGATGAATGGATGGATTGATAGATGGGTGGCTGGATGGTTGGCTGGATGGATGGATGGCTGGATGGATGGCAGGCTGAAGGGATGAATGGATGTATGGATGGCTGGATGGACGGCTGGATGGATGGGTGGCTGGAATGATGGCTGGATGGATGGATGAACGGATGGATGGCTGGCTGGAGGGATGGATGGATGGATGGTTGAATGGATGGATGGCTGCATCGATGATGGCTGGATGGATGGCTGGCTGGAAGGATGGATGGATGGATGGAAAGCTGGATGGATAGCTGGATGGATGGATGGCTGGATGGATGGCTTGCTGGAGGGATGGATGGATGGATGGCTGGATGGATGGCTGGATGGATGGATGGCTGGATGGATGGATGGCTGGATGAATGGGTGGATGGATGGATGGCTGGATGGATGGCTGGATGGATGGATGGCTGGATGTATGGCTGAATGGATGGCTGGATGGATGGATGGATGGATAGATAGCTGGCTGGAGGGATGGATGGATGGCTGGATGGATGGCTGGATAGTTGGATGTCTGGATGGATGTCTGGCTGGAGGGATGGATTGATGGATGAATGGCTGGATGGGTTGCTGGATGGATGGATGGCTGGATGGATGGCTGGCTGGAGGGATGGATGGATGCATGGATGGCTTGTTGGAGGTATGGCTGGATGGTTGGCTGGCTGGATGGCTGGACGGTTGGATGGCTGGATGGATGGCTGGCTGGAGGGATGGATGGATGGATGGCTGGATGGATGGCTGGATGGATGGATGGCTGGATGGATGGCTGGCTGAAGGGATGGATGGCTGGATGGATGGCTGGATTGATGGATGGATGGATGGATGGCTGGATGGATGGATGAATGGATGGCTGGATGGATGGATGGATGGCTGGATGGATAGCTGGCTGGAGGGATGGATGGATGGATGGATGATGGGATGGACGGCTGGATGGATGGATGGCTGGATGGATGGATGAATGGATGGATTGATAGATGGATGGCTGGATGGTTGGCTGGATGGATGGATGGCTGGATGGATGGCAGGCTGAAGGGATGAATGGATGTATGGATGGCTGGATGGACGGCTGGATGGATGGATGGCTGGATGGATGGCTGGCTGGAGGGATGGATGGATGGCTGGCGGGTGGGATGGATGGATGGATGGATGGCTGGATGGATGGCTGGCTGGAGGAATGGATGGATGGATGGATGTCCGGATGGATGGCTGGATGGATGGATGGCTGGATGGATGGCTGGATGGATGGATGGCTGGATGGATGGCTGGCTGGAGGGATGGATGGATGGATGGGTGGCTGGAATGATGGCTGGATGGATGGATGTACGGATGGATGGCTGGCTGGAGGGATGGATGGATGGATGGATGGCTGGATGGATGGCTGGATGGATGGATGGCTGGATGGATGGCTGGCTGGAGGGATGGATGGATGGCTGGATGGATAGCTGGATGGATGGATGTCTGGATGGATGGTTTGCTGGAGGGATGGATGGATCGATGGGTGGCTGGATGGATGGGTGGATGGACGGCTGGATGGATTGCTGGCTGGAGGAATGGATGGATTAATGGATGGCTGGACGGATGGCTGGATGGATGGAAGGCTGTATGGACGGCTGGCTGGAGGGATGGATGGATGGATGGATGGCTGAATGGATGGCTAGATCGATGGATGGCTGGATGGATGGCTGGCTGGAGGGATGGAGTCATGGATGGATGGCTGGATGGATGGCTGGATGAAGGATGGCTGGATGGATGGCGGGCTGGAGTGATGGATTGATGGATGGATGGCTGGACGGCTGGCTGGATGGATGGATGGCTGGATGGATGGCTGGCTGGAGGGATGGATGGATGGATGGATGGATGGCTGGATGGATGGCTGGACGGATGGATGGCTGGTTTGATGGCTGGATGGAGGGATGGATGGATGGATGGCTGGATGGATGGCTGGATGGATGGATGGCTGGATGGATGGCTGGCTGGATGAATGGGTGGATGGATGGATGGCTGGATGGATGGCTGGATGGATGGATGGCTGGATGTATGGCTGAATGGATGGCTGGAAGGATGGATGGCTGGATGGATCGCTGGCTGGAGGGATGGATGGATGGATGGCTGGATGGATGGCTGGACGGATGGATGGCTGGATTGATGGCTGGATGGAGGGATGGATGGATGGATGGCTGGATGGATGGCTGGATGGATGGATGGCTGGATGGATGGATGGCTGGATGAATGGGTGGATGGATGGATGGCTGGATGGATGGCTGGATGGATGGATGGCTGGATGTATGGCTGAATGGATGGCTGGATGGATGGATGGATGGATAGATAGCTGGCTGGAGGGATGGATGGATGGCTGGATGGATGGCTGGATAGATGGATGGCTGGATGGATGGCTGGCTGGAGGGATGGATTGATGGATGAATGGCTGGATGGGTTGCTGGATGGATGGATGGCTGTATGGATGGCTGGCTGGAGGGATGGATGGATGCATGGATGGCTGGTTGGAGGGATGGCTGGCTGGTTGGCTGGCTGGATGGCTGGACGGTTGGATGGCTGGATGGATGGTTGGCTGGAGGGATGGATGGATGGATGGCTGGATGGATGGCTGGATGGATGGATGGCTGGATGGGTGGCTGGCTGGAGGAATGGATGGATGGATGGATGGCTGGATTGATGGATGGATGGATGGATGGCTGGATGGATGGATGAATGGATGGCTGGATGGATGGATGGCTGGATGGATAGCTGGCTGGAGGGATGGATGGATGGATGGATGATGGGATGGACGGCTGGATGGATGGATGGCTGGATGGATGGATGAATGGATGGATTGATAGATGGGTGGCTGGATGGTTGGCTGGATGGATGGATGGCTGGATGGATGGCAGGCTGAAGGGATGAATGGATGTATGGATGGCTGGATGGACGGCTGGATGGATGGATGGCTGGATGGATGGCTGGCTGGAGGGATGGATGGATGGCTGGCTGGTGGGATGGATGGATGGATGGATGGCTGGATGGAGGGATGGCTGGATGGTTGGCTGGCTGGAGGGATGGATGGATGGATGGATGGCTGGATGGATGGCTGGATGGAGGCATGGCTGGATGGATGGCTGGCTGGAGGGATGGATGGCTGGATGGATGACTGAATGGATGGATGGATGGCTTAATGACTGGCTGGCTGGAGGGATGGATGGATGGATGGATGGCTGGATGGATGGCTGGATGGATGGATGGCTGGATGTATGGCTGGCTGGAGAGATGGATGAATGGTTGGATGGCTGGATGGATGGCTGGATGGAGGAATGGCTGGATGGATGGCTGGCTGGAGTGACGGATGGATGCATGGCTGGATTGATGGATGTATGGAGGAATGGCTGGATGGAAGGCTGGCTGGATGGATGGATGGCTGGATGGATGGATGGATGGATGGACGGATGGATGGAGGGATGGCTGGATGGATGGCTGGCTGGAGGGATGGATGGATGGATCGCTGGATGGATGGCTGGATGGAGGAATGGATGGATGGATGGCTGGCTGGAGGGATGGATGGATGGATGGATGGCTGGCTGGATGGCTTGATGGATGGATGGCTGGATGGACGATTGGCTGGAGGGATGAATGGATGGATGGATGGATGGATGGCTGGCTGGAGGGATGGATGGATGGATGGATGGATGGCTGGATGGATGGCTGGATGGATGGATGGCTGGATGGATGGCTGGCTGGAGTGATGGATGGGTGGATGGTTTGATGGATGGCTGGTTGGATGGATGGATGGCTGGATGGATGGCTGGCTGGAGGGATGGAAGGATGGATGGATGGCTGGATGGATGGCTGGATGGATGGCTGGATGTCTGGATGGCTGCCTGGATGGATGGTTGCCTGGTTGGCTGGATGGATGGATGGATGGCTGAATGGAATACTGGATGGATGGATGAATGGATGGATGGATGGCTGGATGGATGGATGGATGGATGGCTGGGTGGATGGATGGATGGATGGATGGATGGATGGATGGATGGATGGAAGGATGGAAGGCTGGATGGATGGCTGGATGGATCGATGGCTGGATGGATGGCTGGCTTCAGGGATGGATGGATGGATGGATGGCTGGCTGGAGGGATGGATGGATGGATGGCTGGATGGATGGCTGGATAGAGGGATGGCTGGATGGGTGGGTGGCTGGGTGGTTGGCTGGGTGGATGGATGCCCTGATGGATGGCTGGCTGGAGGGATGGATGGATGGATGGATGGCTGGATGGATGGCTGGATGGATGGATGGCTGGATGGATGGCTGGCTGGAGGGATGGATGGATGGATCTATGGCTGGATGGATGGCTGCATGGATGGATGGCTGGATGGATGGCTTGCTGGAGAGATGGATTGATGGATGGAAGGCTGGACGGCTGGCTGGATGGATGGCTGGCTGGAGGGATGGATGGATGGAGAGATGGCTGGATGGATGGCTGGAAGGATGGATGGCTGGATGGATAGCTGGACGGATGGATGGCTGGATGGATGGCTGGCTGGAGGGATGGATGAATGGATGGCTGGATGGACGGCTGGATGGAGGAATGGCTGGATGGATGGCTGGCTGGAGGAATGGATGGATGGATGGATGTCTGGATGGATGGCTGAATGGATGGATGGATGGATGGGTGGCTGGAATGATGGCTGGATGGATGGATGTACGGATGGATGGCTGGCTGGAGGGATGGATGGATGGATGGATGGCTGGATGGATGGCTGAATGGATGGCTGGCTGGAGGGATGGATGGATGGATGGATGGCTGGATGGATAGCTGGATGGATGGATGTCTGGATGGATGGCTTGCTGGAGGGATGGATGGATCGATGGGTGGCTGGATGGATGGCTGGATGGACGGCTGGATGGTTTGCTGGCTGGAGGGATGGATGGATGGATGGATGGCTGGATGGATGGCTGGAAGGATGGATGGCTGGATGGATGGCTGGCTGGAGGGATGGATGGATGGATGGATGGATGGCTGGATGGATGGCTGGACGGATGGATGGCTGGATTGATGGCTGGATGGAGGGATGGATGGATGGATGGCTGGATGGATGGCTGGATGGATGGATGGCTGGATGGATGGCTGGCTGGAGGAATGGGTGGATGGATGGATGGCTGGATGGATGGCTGGATGGATGGATGGCTGGATGTATGGCTGAATGGATGGCTGGATGGATGGATGGCTGGATGGATCGCTGGCTGGAGGGATGGATGGATGGATGGATGGATGGCTGGATGGATGGATTACTGGCTGGAGGGATGGATGGATGGCTGGATGGATGGCTGGATGGATGGATGGCTGGATGGATGGCTGGCTGGAGGAATGGATGAATGGATGGATGGCTGGATTGATGGATGGATGGATGGATGGCTGGATGGATGGATGAATGGATGGCTGGATGGATGGATGGCTGGATGGATAGCTGGCTGGAGGGATGGATGGATGGATGGATGGTGGGATGGACGGCTGGATGGTTGGATGGCTGGAGGGATGGATGGATGCATGGATGGCTGGTTGGATGGGTTGCTGGATGGATGGATGGCTGGATGGATTACTGGCTGGAGGGATGGATGGATGCATGGATGGCTGGCTGGAGGGATGGCTGGATGGTTGGCTGGCTGGAGGGATGCAAGGCTGGTTTGAGAGATGGATTGATGGATGGATGGCTGGACTGCTGGAAGGGTGGATGGATGGATGGCTGGATGGATGGATGGCTGGATGGATGGTTGGCTGGAGTGATGGATGGATGGCTGGATGGAGGGATGGCTGGATGTAGGGTTGGCTGGATGGTTGGCTGGCTGGAGGGATGGATGGATGGATGGATGGCTGGATGGATGGCTGGCTGGGGGGATGGATGGGTGGCTGGATGGACGGCTGGATGGATGGATGGCTGGATGGATGGCTGGCTGGAGGGATGGATTGATGGATGGATGGCTGGATGGATGGCTGGATGGATGGATGGCTGGATCGATGGCTGGCTGGAGGGATGGACGGATGGATGGCTGGATGGACGGCTGGATGGACGGCTGGTTTGGATGGATGGCTGGATGGACGGCTGGCTGGAGGGATGGATTGATGGATGGATGGCTGGATGGATGGCTGGATGGATGGATGGCTGGATGGATGGCTGGCTGGAGGGATGGATTGATGGGTGGATGGCTGGATGGAGGGATGACTGGATGGTTGGCTGGCTGGATGGATGGATGGATGGATGGATGGCTGGATGGATGGCTGAATGGATGGCTGGATGGATGGATGGCTTGAGAGATAGCTGGCTGGAGGGATGGATGGCTGGATGGATGGCTGGATGGATTGCTGGCTGGAGGAATGGATGGATTAATGGATGGCTGGACGGATGGCTGGATGGATGGAAGGCTGGATGGACGGGTGGCCGGAGGGATGGATGGATGGATGGATGGCTGAAAATAATGGCTAGATCGATGGATGGCTGGATGGTTGGCTGGCTGGAGGGATGGAGTCATGGATGGATGGCTGGATGGATGGCTGGATGGAAGGATGGCTGGATGCAAGGCTGGTTTGAGAGATGGATTGATGGATGGATGGCTGGACTGCTGGCTGCTTGGATGGCTGGCTGGAGGGATGGATGGATGGATAGATGGCTGGATGGATGGCTGGAAGGATGGATGGCTGGATGGATGGCTGGCTGGAGGGATGGATGGATGGATGGATGGCTGGATGGATGGCTGGACGGATGGATGGCTGGATGGATGGCTGGCTGGAGGGATGGATGGATGGATGGCTGGATGGACGGCTGGATGGATGGATGGCTGGATGGATGGCTGGCTGGAGGAATGGATGGATGGATGGATGTCTGGATGAATGGCTGGATGGATGGATGGCTGAATGGATGGCTGGATGGATGGATGGCTGGATGGATGGCTGGCTTGAGGGATGGATGGATGGATGGGTGGCTGGAATGATGGCTGGATGGATGGATGAACGGATGGATGGCTGGCTGGAGGGATGGATGGATGGATGGATGAATGGATGGATGGCTGCATCGATGATGGCTGGATGGATGGCTGGCTGGAAGGATGGATGGATGGATGGAAAGCTGGATGGATAGCTGGATGGATGGATGGCTGGATGGATGGCTTGCTGGAGGGATGGATGGATCGATGGGTGGCTGGATGTGTGGCTGGATGGAAGGCTGGATGGATTGCTGGCTGGAGAAATGGATGGATTAATGAATGGCTGGACGGATGGCTGGATGGATGGAAGGCTGGATGGACGGCTGGCTGGAGGGATGGATGGATGGATGGATGGCTAGATCGACCGATGGATGGATGGATGGCTGGCAGGAGGGATGGAGTCATGGATGGATGGCTGGATGGATGGCTGGATGAAGGATGGCTCGATGGATGGATGGCTGGATGGACGGATGGATGGAGGGATTGCTGGATGGATGGCTGGATGGAGGAATGGCTGGATGGATGGCTGGCTGGTGGGATGGATGGATGGATGGATGGCTGGATGGATGGATTGATGGATGGATGGCTGGATGGACGATTGGCTGGTGGGATGGATGGATGGCTGGATGGATGGCTGGCTGGAGGGATGGATGGATGGATGGATGGATGGATGGCTGGATGGATGGCTGGATGGATGAATGGCTGAATGGATGGCTGGCTGGAGTGATGGATGGGTGGATGGTTGGATGGATGGCTGGTTGGATGGATGGCTGGATGGATGGCAGGCTGGAGGGTTGGAAGGATGGATGGATGGCTGGATGGATGGCTGGATGGATGGCTGGATGTCTGGATGGCTGCCTGGATGGATGGATGGCTGGTTGGCTGGATGGATGGATGGATGGCTGGATGGATGGCTGGATGGATGGATGGATGGATGGCTGGATGGATGGATGGATGGATGGCTGGATGGATGGATGGATGGATGGAAGGATGGATGGCTGGATGGATGGCTGGATGGATGGATGGCTGGATGGATGACTGGCTGGAGGGATGGATGGATGGATGGCTGGCTGGAGGGATGGATGGATGGATGGCTGGATTGATGGCTGGATAGATGGATGGCTGGGTGGATGGCTGGCTGGAGGGATGGATGGATGGATGGGTGGCTGGATGGTTGGCTAGATGGATGGATGTCCTGATGGATGGCTGGCTGGAGGGATGGATGGATGGATGGATGGCTGGATGGATGGATGGATGGATGGCTGACTGGAGGGAAGAATGGATGGATCGATGGGTGGCTGGATGGCTGGATGGATTGCTGGCTGGAGGAATGGATGGATTAATGGATGGCTGGACGGATGGCTGGATGAATGGAAGGCTGGATGGACGGGTGGCCGGAGGGATGGATGGATGGATGGATGGCTGAATGGATGGCTAGATCGATGGATGGAAGGATGGCTGGATGCAAGGCTGGCTGGAGAGATGGATTGATGGATGGAAGGCTGGACGGCTGGCTGGATGGATGGCTGGCTGGAGGGATGGATGGATGGATAGAGGGCTGGATGGATGGCTGGAAGGATGGATGGCTGGATGGATGGCTGGCTGGAGGGATGGATGGATGGATAGATGGCTGGATGGATGGCTGCAGAGATGGATGGCTGGATGGATGGCTGGCTGGAGGGATGGATGGATGGATGGCTGGATGGACGGCTGGATGGATGGATGGCTGGATGGATGGCTAGCTGGAGGAATGGATGGATGGATGGATGGCTGGATGGATGGCTGGAAGGATGGATGGCTGGATGGTTGGCTGGATGGATGGATGGCTGGATGAATGGCTGGCTGGAGGGATGGATGGATGGATGGATGGCTGGATGGATAGCTGGATGGATGGATGGCTGGATGGATGGCTTGCTGGAGGGATGGATGGATCGATGGGTGGCTGGATGGATGGCTGAATGGATGGCTGGATGGATTGCTGGCTGGAGGAATGGATGGATTAATGGATGGCTGGACGGATGGCTGGATGGATGAAAGGCTGGATGGACGGCTGGCTGGAGGGATGGATGGGTGGATGGATGGCTGAATGGATGGCTAGATCGACGGATGGCTGGATGGATGGCTGGCTGGAGGGATGGAGTCATGGATGGATGGCTGGATGGATGGCTGGATGAAGGATGGCTGGATGGATGGCGGGCTGGAGTGATGGATTGATGGATGGATGGCTGGACGGCTGGCTGGATGGATGGCTGGCTGGATTGATGGATGAATGGATGGATGGATGGCTGGATGGATGGCTGGAAGGATGGATGGCTGGATGGATGGCTGGCTGGGGGGATGGATGGATGGATGGATGGCTGGATGGATGGCTGAACCGATGGATGGCCGAATGGATGGCTGGCTGGAGGGATGGATGGATGGATGGCTGGATGGATGGATGGCTGGATGGATGGCTGGCTGGATGAATGGGTGGACGGATGGATGGCTGGATGGATGGTTGGTTGGATGGATGGCTGGATGTATGGCTGAATGGATGGCTGGATGGATGGATGGCTGGATAGATAGCTGTCTGGAGGGATGGATGGATGGATGGATGGCTGGATGGATGGCTGGATAGATGGATGGCTGGATGGATGGCTGGCTGGAGGTATGGATTGATGGATGAATGGCTGGATGGGTTGCTGGATGGATGGATGGCTGGATGGATGGCTGGCTGGAGGGATGGATGGATGGATAGAGGGCTGGATGGATGGCTGGAAGGATGGATGGCTGGATGGATGGCTGGCTGGAGGGATGGATGGCTGGATGGATGGATGGATGGATGGATGGATGGATGGATGGAAGGATGGATGTCTGGATGGATGGCTGGATGGATGGATGGCTGGATGGATGACTGGCTGGAGGGATGGATGGATGGATGGCTGGCTGGAGGGATGGATGGCTGGATGGATGGCTGGATAGATGGATGGCTGGGTGGATGGCTGGCTGGAGGGATGGATGGATGGATGGGTGGCTGGATGGTTGGCTGGATGGATGGATGTCCTGATGGATGGCTGGCTGGAGGGATGGATGGATGGATGGATGGCTGGATGGATGGCTGGATGGATGGATGGCTGGATGGATGGCTGGCTGGAGGGAAGAATGGATGGATCGATGGCTGGATGGATGGCTGGATGGCTGGATGGATGGCTTGCTGGAGGGATGGATGGATGGATGGGTGGCTGGGTGGATGGCTGGATGGATGGCTGGATGGATTGCTGGCTGGAGTAATGGATGGATTAATGGATGGCTGGACGGATGGCTGGATGAATGGAAGGCTGGATGGACGGGTGGCCGGAGGGATGGATGGATGGATGGATGGCTGAATGGATGGCTAGATCGATGGATGGCTGGATGGTTGGCTGGCTGGAGGGATGGATGGATGGATGGCTGGATGGATGGATGGCTGGATGGATGGCTGGCTGGATGAATGGGTGGATGGATGGATGGCTGGATGGATGGTTGGTTGGATGGATGGCTGGATGTATGGCTGAATGGATGGCTGGATGGATGGATGGCTGGATAGATAGCTGGCTGGAGGGATGGATGGATGGATGGATGGCTGGATGGATGGCTGGATAGATGGATGGCTGGATGGATGTCTGGCTGGAGGTATGGATTGATGGATGAATGGCTGGATGGGTTGCTGGATGGATGGATGGCTGGATGGATGGCTGGCTGGAGGGATGGATGGATGGATAGAGGGCTGGATGGATGGCTGGAAGGATGGATGGCTGGATGGATGGCTGGCTGGAGGGATGGATGGCTGGATGGATGGATGGATGGATGGAAGGATGGATGTCTGGATGGATGGCTGGATGGATGGATGGCTGGATGGATGACTGGCTGGAGGGATGGATGGATGGATGGCTGGCTGGAGGGATGGATGGATGGATGGCTTGATGGATGGCTGGATAGATGGATGGCTGGGTGGATGGCTGGCTGGAGGGATGGATGGATGGATGGGTGGCTGGATAGTTGGCTCGATGGATGGATGTCCTGATGGATGGCTGGCTGGAGGGATGGATGGATGGATGGCTGGCTGGATGAATGGGTGGATGGATGGATGGCTGGATGGATGGTTGGTTGGATGGCTGGCTGGATGTATGGCTGAATGGATGGCTGGATGGATGGATGGCTGGATAGATAGCTGTCTGGAGGGATGGATGGATGGATGGATGGCTGGATGGATGGCTGGATAGATGGATGGCTGGATGGATGGCTGCCTGGAGGTATGGATTGATGGATGAATGGCTGGATGGGTTGCTGGATGGATGGATGGCTGGATGGATGGCTGGCTGGAGGGCTGGATGGATGGATAGAGGGCTGGATGGATGGCTGGAAGGATGGATGGCTGGATGGATGGCTGGCTGGAGGGATGGATGGCTGGATGGATGGATGGATGGATGGATGGATGGATGGAAGGATGGATGTCTGGATGGATGGCTGGATGGATGGATGGCTGGATGGATGACTGGCTGGAGGGATGGATGGATGGATGGCTGGCTGGAGGGATGGATGGATGGATGGCTGGATGGATGGCTGGATAGATGGATGGCTGGGTGGATGGCTGGCTGGAGGGATGGATGGATGGATGGGTGGCTGGATGGTTGGCTGGATGGATGGATGTCCTGATGGATGGCTGGGTGGAGGGATGGATGGATGGATGGATGGCTGGATGGATGGCTGGATGGATGGATGGCTGGATGGATGGCTGGCTGGAGGGAAGAATGGATGGATCGATGGCTGGATGGAAGACTGGATGGATGGCTTGCTGGAGGGATGGATGGATGGATGGGTGGCTGGATGGATGGCTGGATGGATGGCTGGATGGATTGCTGGCTGGAGGAATGGATGGATTAATGGATGGCTGGACGGATGGCTGGATGAATGGAAGGCTGGATGGACGGGTGGCCGGAGGGATGGATGGATGGATGGATGGCTGAATGGATGGCTAGATCGATGGATGGCTGGATGGTTGGCTGGCTGGAGGGATGGATGGATGGATGGCTGGATGGATGGATGGCTGGATGGATGGCTGGCTGGATGAATGGGTGGATGGATGGATGGCTGGATGGATGGTTGGTTGGATGGATGGCTGGATGTATGGCTGAATGGATGGCTGGATGGATGGATGGCTGGATAGATAGCTGGCTGGAGGGATGGATGGATGGATGGATGGCTGGATGGATGGCTGGATAGATGGATGGCTGGATGGATGGCTGGCTGGAGGTATGGATTGATGGATGAATGGCTGGATGGGTTGCTGGATGGATGGATGGCTGGATGGATAGAGGGCTGGATGGATGGCTGGAAGGATGGATGGCTGGATGGATGGCTGGCTGGAGGGATGGATGGCTGGATGGATGGATGGATGGATGGATGGATGGATGGATGGCTGGCTGGAGGGATGGATGGCTGGATGGATGGATGGATGGATGGATGGATGGAAGGATGGATGTCTGGATGGATGGCTGGATGGATGGATGGCTGGATGGATGACTGGCTGGAGGGATGGATGGATGGATGGCTGGCTGGAGGGATGGATGGATGGATGGCTTGATGGATGGCTGGATAGATGGATGGCTGGGTGGATGGCTGGCTGAAGGGATGGATGGATGGGTGGCTGGATAGTTGGCTGGATGGATGGATGTCCTGATGGATGGCTGGCTGGAGGGATGGATGGATGGATGGATGGCTGGATGAATGGCTGGATGAATGGATGGCTGGTTGGATGGCTGGCTGGAGGGAAGAATGGATGGATCGATGGCTGGATGGATGGCTGGATGGCTGGATGGCTGGATGGATGGCTTGCTGGAGGGATGGATGGATGGATGGGTGGCTGGATGGATGGCTGGATGGATGGCTGGATGGATTGCTGGCTGGAGGAATGGATGGATTAATGGATGGCTGGACGGATGGCTGGATGAATGGAAGGCTGGATGGACGGGTGGCCGGAGGGATGGATGGATGGATGGATGGCTGAATGGATGGCTAGATCGATGGATGGCTGGATGGTTGGCTGGCTGGAGGAATGGAGTCATGGATGGATGGCTGGATGGATGGCTGGATGGAAGGATGGCTGGATGCAAGGCTGGCTGGAGAGATGGATGGATGGATAGAGGGCTGGATGGATGGCTGGAAGGATGGATGGCTGGATGGATGGCTGGCTGGAGGGATGGATGGATGGATAGATGGCTGGATGGATGGCTGGACAGATGGATGGCTGGAAGGATGGCTGGCTGGAGGGATGGATGGATGGATGGCTGGATGGACGGCTGGATGGATGGATGGCTGGATGGATCGCTAGCTGGAGGAATGGATGGATGGATGGATGGCTGGATGGATGGCTGGAAGGATGGATGGCTGGATGGATGGCTGGAGGGATGGATGGCTGGATGGATGGCTGGCTGGAGGGATGGATGGATGGATGGATGGCTGGATGGATAGCTGGATGGATGGACGGCTGGATGGCTGGCTTGCTGGAGGGATGGATGGATCGATGGGTGGTTGGATGGATGGCTGGATGGATGGCTGGATGGATTGCTGGCTGGAGGAATGGATGGATTAATGGATGGCTGGACGGATGGCTGGATGGATGGAAGGCAGGATGGACGGCTGGCTGAAGGGATGGATGGGTGGATTCATGGCTGAATGGATGGCTAGATCGACGGATGGCTGGATGGATGGCTGGCTGGATGGACGGGTGGCCGGAGGGATGGATGGATGGATGGATGGCTGAATGGATGGCTAGATCGATGGATGGCTGGATGGTTGGCTGGCTGGAGGGATGGAGTCATGGATGGATGGCTGGATGGATGGCTGGATGGAAGGATGGCTGGATGCAAGGCTGGCTTGAGAGATGGATTGATGGATGGATGGCTGGACGGCTGGCTGCTTGGATGGCTGGCTGGAGGGATGGATGGATGGATAGATGGCTGGATGGATGGCTGGAAGGATGGATGGCTGGATGGATGGCTGGCTGGAGGGATGGATGGATGGATGGATGGCTGGATGGATGGCTGGACGGATGGATGGCTGGATGGATGGCTGGCTGGAGGGATGGATGGATGGATGGCTGGATGGGTTGCTGGATGGATGGATGGCTGGATGGATGGCTGGCTGGAGGGATGGATGGATGGATAGAGGGCTGGATGGATGGCTGGAAGGATGGATGGCTGGATGGATGGCTGGCTGGAGGGATGGATGGCTGGATGGATGGATGGATGGATGGATGGAAGGATGGATGTCTGGATGGATGGCTGGATGGATGGATGGCTGGATGGATGACTGGCTGGAGGGATGGATGGATGGATGGCTGGCTGGAGGGATGGATGGATGGATGGCTTGATGGATGGCTGGATAGATGGATGGCTGGGTGGATGGCTGGCTGGAGGGATGGATGGATGGATGGGTGGCTGGATAGTTGGCTGGATGGATGGATGTCCTGATGGATGGCTGGCTGGAGGGATGGATGGATGGATGGCTGGCTGGATGAATGGGTGGATGGATGGATGGCTGGATGGATTGTTGGTTGGATGGATGGCTGGATGTATGGCTGAATGGATGGCTGGATGGATGGATGGCTGGATAGATAGCTGTCTGGAGGGATGGATGGATGGATGGATGGCTGGATGGATGGCTGGATAGATGGATGGCTGGATGGACGGCTGGCTGGAGGTATGGATTGATGGATGAATGGCTGGATGGGTTGCTGGATGGATGGATGGCTGGATGGATGGCTGGCTGGAGGGCTGGATGGATGAATAGAGGGCTGGATGGATGGCTGGAAGGATGGATGGCTGGATGGATGGCTGGCTGGAGGGATGGATGGCTGGATGGATGGATGGATGGATGGAAGGATGGATGGAAGGATGGATGTCTGGATGGATGGCTGGATGGATGGATGGCTGGATGGATGACTGGCTGGAGGGATGGATGGATGGATGGCTGGCTGGAGGGATGGATGGATGGATGGCTGGATGGATGGCTGGATAGATGGATGGCTGGGTGGATGGCTGGCTGGAGGGATGGATGGATGGATGGGTGGCTGGATGGTTGGCTGGATGGATGGATGTCCTGATGGATGGCTGAGTGGAGGGATGGATGGATGGATGGATGGCTGGATGGATGGCTGGATGGATGGATGGCTGGATGGATGGTTGGCTGGAGGGAAGAATGGATGGATCGATGGCTGGATGGATGGCTGGATGGCTGGATGGATGGCTTGCTGGAGGGATGGATGGATGGATGGGTGGCTGGATGGATGGCTGGATGGATGGCTGGATGGATTGCTGGCTGGAGGAATGGATGGATTAATGGATGGCTGGACGGATGGCTGGATGAATGGAAGGCTGGATGGACGGGTGGCCGGAGGGATGGATGGATGGATGGATGGCTAAATGGATGGCTCGATCGATGGATGGCTGGATGGTTGGCTGGCTGGAGGGATGGATGGATGGATGGCTGGATGGATGGATGGCTGGATGGATGGCTGGCTGGATGAATGGGTGGATGGATGGATGGCTGGATGGATGGTTGGTTGGATGGATGGCTGGATGTATGGCTGAATGGATGGCTGGATGGATGGATGGCTGGATAGATAGCTGGCTGGAGGGATGGATGGATGGATGGATGGCTGGATGGATGGCTGGATAGATGGATGGCTGGATGGATGGCTGGCTGGAGGTATGGATTGATGGATGAATGGCTGGATGGGTTGCTGGATGGATGGATGGCTGGATGGATGGCTGGCTGGAGGGATGGATGGATGGATAGAGGGCTGGATGGATGGCTGGAAGGATGGATGGCTGGATGGATGGCTGGCTGGAGGGATGGATGGCTGGATGGATGGATGGATGGATGGATGGATGGATGGATGGAAGGATGGATGTCTGGATGGATGGCTGGATGGATGGATGGCTGGATGGATGACTGGCTGGAGGGATGGATGGATGGATGGCTGGCTGGAGGATTGGATGGATGGATGGCTTGATGGATGGCTGGATAGATGGATGGCTGGGTGGATGGCTGGCTGGAGGGATGGATGGATGGATGGGTGGCTGGATAGTTGGCTGGATGGATGGATGTCCTGATGGATGGCTGGCTGGAGGGATGGATGGATGGATGGCTGGATGAATGGCTGGATGAATGGATGGCTGGTTGGATGGCTGGCTGGAGGGAAGAATGGATGGATCGATGGCTGGATGGATGGCTGGATGGCTGGATGGCTGGATGGATGGCTTGCTGGAGGGATGGATGGATGGATGGGTGGCTGGATGGATGGCTGGATGGATGGCTGGATGGATTGCTGGCTGGAGGAATGGATGGATTAATGGATGGCTGGACGGATGGCTGGATGAATGGAAGGCTGGATGGACGGGTGGCCGGAGGGATGGATGGATGGATGGATGGCTGAATGGATGGCTAGATCGATGGATGGCTGGATGGTTGGCTGGCTGGAGGGATGGAGTCATGGATGGATGGCTGGATGGATGGCTGGATGGAATGATGGCTGGATGCAAGGCTGGCTGGAGAGATGGATGGATGGATAGAGGGATGGATGGATGGTTGGAAGGATGGATGGCTGGATGGATGGCTGGCTGGAGGGATGGATGGATGGATAGATGGCTGGATGCATGGCTGGACAGATGGATGGCTGGAAGGATGGCTGGCTGGAGGGATTGATGGATGGATGGCTGGATGGACGGCTGGATGGATGGATGGCTGGATGGATGGCTAGCTGGAGGAATGGATGGATGGATGGATGGCTGGATGGATGGCTGGAAGGATGGATGGCTGGATGGATGGCTGGAGGGATGGATGGCTGGATGGATGGCTGGCTGGAGGGATGGATGGATGGATGGATGGCTGGATGGATAGCTGGATGGATGGATGGCTGGATGGCTGGCTTGCTGGAGGGATGGATGGATCGATGGGTGGTTGGATGGATGGCTGGATGGATGGCTGGATGGATTGCTGGCTGGAGGAATGGATGGATTAATGGATGGCTGGACGGATGGCTGGATGGATGGAAGGCAGGATGGACGGCTGGCTGAAGGGATGGATGGGTGGATTCATGGCTGAATGGATGGCTAGATCGACGGATGGCTGGATGGATGGCTGGCTGGATGGACGGGTGGCCGGAGGGATGGATGGATGGATGGATGGCTGAATGGATGGCTAGATCGATGGATGGCTGGATGGTTGGCTGGCTGGAGGGATGGAGTCATGGATGGATGGCTGGATGGATGGCTGGATGGAAGGATGGCTGGATGCAAGGCTGGCTTGAGAGATGGATTGATGGATGGATGGCTGGACGGCTGGCTGCTTGGATGGCTGGCTGGAGGGATGGATGGATGGATAGATGGCTGGATGGATGGCTGGAAGGATGGATGGCTGGATGGATGGCTGGCTGGAGGGATGGATGGATGGATGGATGGCTGGATGGATGGCTGGACGGATGGATGGCTGGATGGATGGCTGGCTGGAGGGATGGATGGATGGATGGCTGGATGGACGGCTGGATGGATGGATGGCTGGATGGATGGCTGGCTGGAGGAATGGATGGATGGATGGATGTCTGGATGGATGGCTGGATGGATGGATGGCTGAATGGATGGCTGGATGGATGGATGGCTGGATGGATGGCTGGCTGGAGGGATGGATGGATGGATGGGTGGCTGGAATGATGGCTGGATGGATGGATGTACGGATGGATGGCTGGCTGGAGGGATGGATGGATGGATGGATGAATGGATGGATGGCTGCATCGATGATGGATGGATGGATGGCTGGCTGGAAGGATGGATGGATGGATGGAAAGCTGGATGGATAGCTGGATGGATGGATGGCTGGATGGATGGCTTGCTGGAGGGATGGTTGGATCGATGGGTGGCTGGATGTGTGGCTGGATGGAAGGCTGGATGGATTGCTGGCTGGAGAAATGGATGGATTAATGAATGGCTGGACGGATGGCTGGATTGATGGAAGGCTGGATGGACGGCTGGCTGGAGGGATGGATGGATGGATGGATGGCTAGATCGACCGATGGATGGATGGATGGCTGGCTGGAGGGGTGGAGTCATGGATGGATGGCTGGATGGATGGCTGGATGAAGGATGGCTGGATGGATGGATGGACGGATGAATGGAGGGATTGCTGGATGGAAGACTGGATGGAGGAATGGCTGGATGGATGGCTGGCTGGAGGGATGGATGGATGGATGGATGGCTGGATGGATGGCTTGATGGATGGATGGCTGGATGGACGATTGGCTGGTGGGATGGATGGATGGATGGCTGGATGGATGGCTGGCTGGAGGGATGGATGGATGGATGGATGGATGGATGGATGGCTGGATGGATGGCTGGATGGATGAATGGCTGGATGGATGGCTGGCTGGAGTGATGGATGGGTGGATGGTTGGATGGATGGCTGGTTGGATGGATGGCTGGATGGATGGCAGGCTGGAGGGTTGGAAGGATGGATGGATGGCTGGATGGATGGCTGGATGGATGGCTGGATGTCTGGATGGCTGCCTGGATGGATGGATGGCTGGTTGGCTGGATGGATGGATGGATGGCTGGATGGATGGCTGGATGGATGGATGGATGGATGGATGGCTGGATGGATGGATGGATGGATGGCTGGATGGATGGATGGATGGATGGATGGATGGAAGGATGGATGGCTGGATGGATGGCTGGATGGATGGATGGCTGGATGGATGACTGGCTGGAGGGATGGATGGATGGATGGCTGGCTGGAGGGATGGATGGATGGATGGCTGGATTGATGGCTGGATAGATGGATGGCTGGGTGGATGGCTGGCTGGAGGGATGGATGGATGGATGGGTGGCTGGATGGTTGGCTAGATGGATGGATGTCCTGATGGATGGCTGGCTGGAGGGATGGATGGATGGATGGATGGCTGGACGAATGGATGGATGGATGGATGTCTGGATGGATGGCTGACTGGAGGGAAGAATGGATGGATCGATGGGTGGCTGGATGGCTGGATGGCTGGATGGATTGCTGGCAGGAGGAATGGATGGATTAATGGATGGCTGGACGGATGGCTGGATGAATGGAAGGCTGGATGGACGGGTGGCCGGAGGGATGGATGGATGGATGGATGGCTGAATGGATGGCTAGATCGATGGATGGCTGGATGTTTGGCTGGCTGGAGGGATGGAGTCATGGATGGATGGCTGGATGGATGGCTGGATGGAAGGATGGCTGGATGCAAGGCTGGCTGGAGAGATGGATTGATGGATGGAAGGCTGGACGGCTGGCTGGATGGATGGCTGGCTGGAGGGATGGATGGATGGATAGAGGGCTGGATGGATGGCTGGAAGGATGGATGGCTGGATGGATGGCTGGCTGGAGGGATGGATGGATGGATAGATGGCTGGATGGATGGCTGGACAGATGGATGGCTGGATTGATGGCTGGCTGGAGGGATGGATGGATGGATGGCTGGATGGACGGCTGGATGGATGGATGGCTGGATGGATGGCTAGCTGGAGGAATGGATGGATGGATGGATGGCTGGATAGATGGCTGGAAGGATGGATGGCTGGATGGATGGCTGGATGGATGGATGGCTGGATGGATGGCTGGCTGGAGGGATGGATGGATGGATGGATGGCTGGATGGATAGCTGGATGGATGGATGGCTGGATGGATGGCTTGCTGGAGGGATGGATGGACCGTTGGGTGGCTGGATGGATGGCTGGATGGATGACTGGATGGATTGCTGGCTGGAGGAATGGATGGATTAATGGATGGCTGGACGGATGGCTGGATGGATGGAAGGCTGGATGGACGGCTGGCTGGAGGGATGGATGGGTGGATGGATGGCTGAATGGATGGCTAGATCGACGGATGGCTGGATGGATGGCTGGCTGGAGAGATGGAGTCATGGATGGATGGCTGGATGGATGGCTGGATGAAGGATGGCTGGATGGATGGCGGGCTGGAGTGATGGATTGATGGATGGATGGCTGGACGGCTGGCTGGATGGATGGCTGGCTGGATTGATGGATGGATGGATGGATGGATGGCTGGATGGATGGCTGGAAGGATGGATGGCTGGACGGATGGCTGGCTGGAGGGATGGATGGATGGATGGATGGCTGGATGGATGGCTGGACCGAGGGATGGCCGAATGGATGGCTGGCTGGAGGGATGGATGGATGGATGGCTGGATGGATGGATGGCTGGATGGATGGCTGGCTGGATTAATGGGTGGATGGATGGATGGCTGGATGGATGGTTGGTTGGATGGATGGCTGGATGTATGGCTGAATGGATGGCTGGATGGATGGATGGCTGGATAGATAGCTGGCTGGAGGGATGGATGGATGGATGGATGGCTGGATGGATGGCTGGATAGATGGATGGCTGGATGGATGGCTGGCTGGAGGTATGGATTGATGGATGAATGGCTGGATGGGTTGCTGGATGGATGAATGGCTGGATGGATGGCTGGCTGGAGGGATGGATGGATGGATAGAGGGCTGGATGGATGGCTGGAAGGATGGATGGCTGGATGAATGGCTGGCTGGAGGGATGGATGGCTGGATGGATGGATGGATGGATGGATGGATGGAAGGATGGATGTCTGGATGGATGGCTGCATGGATGGATGGCTGGATGGATGACTGGCTGGAGGGATGGATGGATGGATGGCTGGCTGGAGGGATGGATGGATGGATGGCTGGATGGATGGCTGGATAGATGGATGGCTGGGTGGATGGCTGGCTGGAGGGATGGATGGATGGATGGGTGGCTGGATGGTTGGCTGGATGGATGGATGTCCTGATGGATGGCTGGCTGGAGGGATGGATGGATGGATGGATGGCTGGATGGATGGCTGGATGGATGGATGGCTGGATGGATGGCTGGCTGGAGGGATGGATGGATGGATGGCTGGATGGACGGCTGGATGGATGGATGGCTGGATGGATGGCTGGCTGGAGGAATGGATGGATGGATGGATGTCTGGATGGATGGCTGGATGGATGGATGGCTGAATGGATGGCTGGATGGATGGATGGCTGGATGGATGGCTGGCTGGAGGGATGGATGGAAGAATGGGTGGCTGGAATGATGGCTGGATGGATGGATGTACGGATGGATGGCTCGCTGGAGTGATGGATGGATGGATGGATGAATGGATGGATGGCTGCATCGATGATGGCTGGATGGATGGCTGGCTGGAAGGATGGATGGATGGATGGAAAGCTGGATGGATAGCTGAATGGATGGATGGCTGGATGGATGGCTTGCTGGAGGGATGGTTGGATCGATGGGTGGCTGGATGTGTGGCTGGATGGAAGGCTGGATGGATTGCTGGCTTGAGAAATGGATGGATTAATGAATGGCTGGACGGATGGCTGGATGGATGGAAGGCTGGATGGACGGCTGGCTGGAGGGATGGATGGATGGATGGATGGCTAGATCGACCGATGGCTGGATGGATGGCTGGATGAAGGATGGCTGGATGGATGGATGGATGGACGGATGGATGGAGGGATTGCTGGATGGATGGCTGGATGGAGGAATGGCTGGATGGATGGCTGGCTGGAGGGATGGATGGATGGATGGATGGCTGGATGGATGGCTTGATGGATGGATGGCTGGATGGACGATTGGCTGGTGGGATGGATGGATGGATGGCTGGATGGATGGCTGGCTGGAGGGATGGATGGATGGATGGATGGATGGCTGGATGGATGGCTGGATGGATGAATGGCTGGATGGATGGCTGGCTGGAGTGATGGATGGGTGGATGGTTGGATGGATGGCTGGTTGGATGGATGGCTGGATGGATGGCAGGCTGGAGGGTTGGAATGATGGATGGATGGCTGGATGGATGGCTGGATGGATGTCTGGATGTCTGGATGGCTGCCTGGATGGATGGATGGCTGGTTGGCTGCATGGATGGATGGATGGCTGGATGGATGGCTGGATAGTTGGATGGATGGATGGATGGCTGGATGGATGGATGGATGGATGGCTGGATGGATGGATGGATGGATGGATGGATGGATGGAAGGATGGATGGCTGGATGGATGGCTGGATGGCTGGATGGCTGGATGGATGACTGGCTGGAGGGATGGATGGATGGATGGCTGGCTGGAGGGATGGATGGATGGATGGCTGGATTGATGGCTGGATAGATGGATGGCTGGCTAGAAGGCTGGCTGGAGGGATGGATGGATGGATGGGTGGCTGGATGGTTGGCTAGATGGATGGATGTCCTGATGGATGGCTGGCTGGAGGGATGGATGGATGGATGGATGGCTGGATGGATGGATGGATGGATGGATGTCTGGATGGATGGCTGACTGGAGGGAAGAATGGATGGATCGATGGGTGGCTGGATGGCTGGATGGCTGGATGGATTGCTGGCTGGAGGAATGGATGGATTAATGGATGGCTGGACGGATGGCTGGATGAATGGAAGGCTGGATGGACGGGTGGCCGGAGGGATGGATGGATGGATGGATGGCTGAATGGATGGCTAGATCGATGGATGGCTGGATGTTTGGCTGGCTGGAGGGATGGAGTCATGGATGGATGGCTGGATGGATGGCTGGATGGAAGGATGGCTGGAGGGATGGATGGATGGATAGAGGGCTGGATGGATGGCAGGAAGGATGGATGGCTGGATGGATGGCTGGCTGGAGGGATGGATGGATGGATAGATGGCTGGATGGATGGCTGGACAGATGGATGGCTGGATGGATGGCTGGCTGGAGGGATGGATGGATGGATGGCTGGATGGACGGCTGGATGGATGGATGGCTGGATGGATGGCTAGCTGGAGGAATGGATGGATGGATGGATGGCTGGATAGATTGCTGGAAGGATGGATGGCTGGATGGATGGCTGGATGGATGGATGGCTGGATGGATGGCTGGCTGGAGGGATGGATGGTTGGATGGATGGCTGGATGGATAGCTGGATGGATGGATGGCTGGATGGATGGCTTGCTGGAGGGATGGATGGATCGATGGGTGGCTGGATGGATGGCTGGATGGATGGCTGGATGGATTGCTGGCTGGAGGAATGGATGGATTAATGGATGGCTGGACGGATGGCTGGATGGATGGAAGGCTGGATGGACGGCTGGCTGGAGGGATGGATGGGTGGATGGATGGCTGAATGGATGGCTAGATCGACGGATGGCTGGATGGATGGCTGGCTGGAGAGATGGAGTCATGGATGGATGGCTGGATGGATGGCTGGATGAAGGATGGCTGGATGGATGGCGGGCTGGAGTGATGGATTGATGGATGGATGGCTGGACGGCTGGCTGGATGGATGGCTGGCTGGATTGATGGATGGATGGATGGATGGATGGCTGGATGGATGGCTGGAAGGATGGATGGCTGGATGGATGGCTGGCTGGAGGGATGGATGGATGGATGGATGGCTGGATGGATGGCTGGACCGATGGATGGCCGAATGGATGGCTGGCTGGAGGGATGGATGGATGGATGGCTGGATGGATGGATGGCTGGATGGATGGCTGGCTGGATGAATGGGTGGATGGATGGATGGCTGGATGGATGGTTGGTTGGATGGATGGCTGGATGTATGGCTGAATGGATGGCTGGATGGATGGATGGCTGGATAGATAGCTGGCTGGAGGGATGGATGGATGGATGGATGGCTGGATGGATGGCTGGATAGATGGATGGCTGGATGGATGGCTGGCTGGAGGTATGGATTGATGGATGAATGGCTGGATGGGTTGCTGGATGGATGGATGGCTGGATGGATGGCTGGCTGGAGGGATGGATGGATGGATAGAGGGCTGGATTGATGGATGGAAGGATGGATGGCTGGATGGATGGCTGGCTGGAGGGATGGATGGATGGATGGATGGATGGATGGATGGATGGATGGATGGATGGATGGATGGAAGGATGGATGTCTGGATGGATGGCTGGATGGATGGATGGCTGGATGGATGACTGGCTGGAGGGATGGATGGATGGATGGCTGGCTGGAGGGATGGATGGATGGATGGCTGGATGGATGGCTGGATAGATGGATGGCTGGGTGGATGGCTGGCTGGAGGGATGGATGGATGGATGGGTGGCTGGATGGTTGGCTGGATGGATGGATGTCCTGATGGATGGCTGGCTGGAGGGATGGATGGATGGATGGATGGCTGGATGGATGGCTGGATGGATGGATTGCTGGATGGATGGCTGGCTGGAGGGAAGAATGGATGGATCGATGGCTGGATGGATGGCTGGATGGCTGGATGGCTGGATGGATGGCTTGCTGGAGGGATGGATGGATGGATGGGTGGCTGGATGGATGGCTGGATGGATGGCTGGATGGATTGCTGGCTGGAGGAATGGATGGATTAATGGATGGCTGGACGGATGGCTGGATGAATGGAAGGCTGGATGGACGGGTGGCCGGAGGGATGGATGGATGGCTGAATGGATGGCTAGATCGATGGATGGCTGGATGGTTGGCTGGCTGGAGGGATGGAGTCATGGATGGATGGCTGGATGGATGGATGGCTGGATGGAAGGATGGCTGGATGGAAGGCTGGCTGGAGAGATGGATTGATGGATGGAAGGCTGGACGGCAGGCTGGATGGATGGCTGGCTGGAGGGATGGATGGATGGATAGAGTGCTGGATGGATGGCTGGAAGGATGGATGGCTGGATGGATGGCTGGCTGGAGGGATGGATGGATGGATAGATGGCTGGATGGATGGCTGGACAGATGGATGGCTGGATGGATGGCTGGCTGGAGGGATGGATGGATGGATGGCTGGATGGACGGCTGGATGGATGGATGGCTGGATGGATGGCTAGCTGGAGGAATGGATGGATGGATGGATGGCTGGATGGATGGCTGGAAGGATGGATGGCTGGATGGATGGCTGGAGGGATGGATGGCTGGATGGATGGCTGGCTGGAGGGATGGATGGATGGATGGATGGCTGGATGGAGAGCTGGATGGATGGATGGCTGGATGGATGGCTTGCTGGAGGGATGGATGGATCGATGGGTGGTTGGATGGATGGCTGGATGGATGGCTGGATGGATTGCTGGCTGGAGGAATGGATGGATTAATGGATGGCTGGACGGATGGCTGGATGGATGGAAGGCAGGATGGACGGCTGGCTGGAGGGATGGATGGGTGGATTCATGGCTGAATGGTTGGCTAGATCGACGGATGGCTGGATGGATGGCTGGCTGGAGGGATGGATAGATGGATGGATGGCTGGACGGCTGGCTGGATGGATGGATGGATGGCTGGAGGGATGGATGGATGGATGGATGGATGGCTGGATGGATGGCTGGAAGGATGGATGGCTGGATGGATGGCTGGCTGGAGTGATGGATGGATGGATGGATGGCTGGATGGATGGCTGGACGGATGGATGGCCGAATGGATGGCTGGCTGGAGCGATGGATGGATGGATGGCTGGATGGATGGATGGCTGGATGGATGGCTGGCTGGATGAATGGGTGGATGGGTGGATGGCTGAATGGATGGCTGGTTGGATGGATGGCTGGATGTATGGCTGAATGGATGGCTGGAAGGATGGATGGCTGGATAGATAACAGGCTGGAGGGATGGATGGATGGATGGATGGCTGGATGGATGGCTGGATAGATGGATGGCTGGATGGATGGCTGGCTGGAGGGATGGATTGATGGATGAATGGCTGGATGGGTTGCTGGATGGATGGATGGCTGGATGGATGGCTGGCTGGAGGGATGGATGGATGGATGGATGGCTGGATGGAGGGATGGCTGGATGGTTGGCTGGCTGGATGGCTGGACCGTTGGATGGTTGGATGGATGGCTGGATGGAGGGATGGCTGGATGGTTGGCTGGCTGGATGGCTGGACCGTTGGATGGTTGGATGGATGGCTGGCTGGAGGGATGGATGGATGGATGGCTGGATGGATGGATGGATGGATGGCTGGATGGATGGCTGGCTGGAGGAATGGATGGATGGATGGATGGCTGGATTGATGGATGGATGGATGGATGGCTGGATGGATGGCTGAATGGATGGCTGGATGGATGGCTGGCTGGATGGATAGCTGGCTGGAGGGATGGATGGATGGATGGATGGTTGGATGGACGGCTGGATGGATGGATGGCTGGATGGATGGCTGGCTAGAGGGATGGATTGATGGATGGATGGCTGGATGGATGGCTGGATGGATGGATGGCTGGATGGATGGCTGGCTGGAGGAATGGATGGATGGCTGGATGGAGGGATGGCTGGATGTAGGGTTGGCTGAATGGTTGGCTGGCTGGAGGAATGGATGGATGGATGGATGGCTGGATGGATGGCTGGCTGGAGGGATGGATGGGTGGCTGGATGGACGGCTGGATGGATGGATGGCTGGATGGATGGCTGGCTGGAGGGATGTATTGATGGATGGATGGCTGGATGGATGGCTGGATGGATGGATGGCTGGATGGATGGCTGGCTTGAGGGATGGATGGATGGATGGCTGGATGGAGGTGTGGCTGGATGGTTGGATGGCTGGAGGGATGGATGGATGGATGGCAAGCTGGAGGGATGCATGGATGGATTGATGGCTGGATGGACGGCTGGTTTGGATGGATGGCTGGATGGACGCCTGGCTGGAGGAATGGATTGATGGATGGATGGCTGGATGGATGGCTGGATGGATGGATGGCTGGATGGATGGCTGGCTGGAGGGATGGATTGATGGGTGGGGGGCTGGATGGAGGGATGGCTGGATGGTTGGCTGGCTGGATGGATGGATGGATGGATGGATGGATGTCTGGATGGATGGCTGAATGGATGGCTGGATGGATGAATGGCTGGATAGATAGCTGGCTGGAGGGATGGATGGCTGGATGGATGGCTGGATGGATTGCTGGCTGTAGGAATGGATGGATTAATGGATGGCTGGACGGATGGCTGGATGGATGGAAGGCTGGATGGACGGGTGGCCGGAGGGATGGATGGATGGATGGATGGCTGAATGGATGGCGAGATCGATGGATGGCTGGATGGTTGGCTGGCTGGAGGGATGGCTGGATGGATGGATGGCTGGATGGATGGCTGGCTGGAGGGATGGATGGATGGATGGATGGCTGGATGGATAGCTGGATGGATGGATGGCTGGATGGATGGCTTGCTGGAGGGATGGATGGATCGATGGGTGGCTGGATGGATGGCTGGATGGATGGCTGGATGGATTGCTGGCTGGAGGAATGGATGGATTAATGGATGGCTGGACGGATGGCTGGATGGATGGAAGGCTGGATGGACGGCTGGCTGGAGGGATGGATGGGTGGATGGATGGCTGAATAGATGGCTAGATCGACGGATGGCTGGATGGATGGCTGGCTGGAGAGATGGAGTCATGGATGGATGGCTGGATGGATGGCTGGATGAAGGATGGCTGGATGGATGGCGGGCTGGAGTGATGGATTGATGGATGGATGGCTGGACGGCTGGCTGGATGGATGACTGGCTGGATTGATGGATGGATGGATGGATGGATGGCTGGATGGATGGCTGGAAGGATGGATGGCTGGATGGATGGCTGGCTGGAGGGATGGATGGATGGATGGATGGCTGGATGGATGGCTGGACCGATGGATGGCCGAATGGATGGCTGGCTGGAGGGATGGATGGATGGATGGCTGGATGGATGGATGGCTGGATGGATGGCTGGCTGGATGAATGGGTGGATGGATGGATGGCTGGATGGATGGTTGCTTGGATGGATGGCTGGATGTATGGCTGAATGGATGGCTGGATGGATGGATGGCTGGATAGATAGCTGGCTGGAGGGATGGATGGATGGCTGGATGGCTGGATGGATGGCTGGATAGATGGATGGCTGGATGGATGGCTGGCTGGAGGTATGGATTGATGGATGAATGGCTGGATGGGTTGCTGGATGGATGGATGGCTGGATGGATGGCTGGCTGGAGGGATGGATGGATGGATAGAGGGCTGGATTGATGGATGGAAGGATGGATGGCTGGATGGATGGCTGGCTGGAGGGATGGATGGATGGATGGATGGATGAATGGATGGATGGATGGATGGATGGATGGATGGAAGGATGGATGTCTGGATGGATGGCTGGATGGATGGATGGCTGGATGGATGACTGGCTGGAGGGATGGATGGATGGATGGCTGGCTGGAGGGATGGATGGATGGATGGCTGGATGGATGGCTGGATAGATGGATGGCTGGGTGGATGGCTGGCTGGAGGGATGGATGGATGGATGGGTGGCTGGATGGTTGGCTGGATGGATGGATGTCCTGATGGATGGCTGGCTGGAGGGATGGATGGATGGATGGATGGCTGGATGGATGGCTGGATGGATGGATGGCTGGATGGATGGCTGGCTGGAGGGAAGAATGGATGGATCGATGGCTGGATGGATGGCTGGATGGCTGGATGGCTGGATGGATGGCTTGCTGGAGGGATGGACGGATGGATGGGTGGCTGGATGGATGGCTGGATGGATGGCTGGATGGATTGCTGGCTGGAGGAATGGATGGATTAATGGATGGCTGGACGGATGGCTGGATGAATGGAAGGCTGGATGGACGGGTGGCCGGGGGGATGGATGGATGGCTGAATGGATGGCTAGATCGATGGATGGCTGGATGGTTGGCTGGCTGGAGGGATGGAGTCATGGATGGATGGCTGGATGGATGGCTGGATGGAAGGATGGCTGGATGCAAGGCTGGCTGGAGAGATGGATTGATGGATGGAAGGCTGGACGGCAGGCTGGATGGATGGCTGGCTGGAGGGGTGGATGGATGGATAGGGGGCTGGATGGATGGCTGGAAGGATGGATGGCTGGATGGATGGCTGGCTGGAGGGATGGATGGATGGATAGATGGCTGGATGGATGGCTGGACAGATGGATGGCTGGATTGATGGCTGGCTGGAGGGATGGATGGATGGATGGCGGGATGGACGGCTGGATGGATGGATGGCTGGATGGATGGCTAGCTGGAGGAATGGATGGATGGATGGATGGCTGGATGGATGGCTGGAAGGATGGATGGCTGGATGGATGGCTGGAGGGATGGATGGCTGGATGGATGGCTGGCTGGAGGGATGGATGGATGGATGGATGGCTGGATGGAGAGCTGGATGGATGGATGGCTGGATGGATGGCTTGCTGGAGGGATGGATGGATCGATGGGTGGTTGGATGGATGGCTGGATGGATGGCTGGATGGATTGCTGGCTGGAGGAATGGATGGATTAATGGATGGCTGGACGGATGGCTGGATGGATGGAAGGCAGGATGGACGGCTGGCTGGAGGGATGGATGGGTGGATTCATGGCTGAATGGATGGCTAGATCGACGGATGGCTGGATGGATGGCTGGCTGGAGGGATGGATTGATGGATGGATGGCTGGACGGCTGGCTGGATGGATGGATGGCTGGAGGGATGGATGGATGGATGGATGGATGGATGGCTGGATGGATGGCTGGAAGGATGGATGGCTGGATGGATGGCTGGCTGGAGGGATGGATGGATGGATGGATGGCTGGATGGATGGCTGGACGGATGGATGGCCGAATGGATGGCAGCCTGGAGCGATGGATGGATGGATGGCTGGATGGATGGATGGCTGGATGGATGGCTGGCTGGATGAATGGGTGGATGGATGGATGGCTGAATGGATGGCTGGTTGGATGGATGGCTGGATGTATGGCTGAATGGATGGCTGGATGGATGGATTGCTGGATAGATAACAGGCTGGAGGGATGGATGGATGGATGGATGGCTGGATGGATGGCTGGATAGATGGATGGCTGGATGGATGGCTGGCTGGAGGGATGGATTGATGGATGAATGGCTGGATGGGTTGCTGGATGGATCCATGGCTGGATGGATGGCTGGCTGGAGGGATGGATGGATGGATGGATGGCTGGATGGAGGGATGGCTGGATGGTTGGCTGGCTGGATGGCTGGACCGTTGGATGGTTGGATGGATGGCTGGATGGAGGGATGGCTGGATGGTTGGCTGGCTGGATGGCTGGACCGTTGGATGGTTGGATGGATGGCTGGCTGGAGGGATGGATGGATGGATGGCTGGATGGATGGATGGATGGATGGATGGCTGGATGGATGGCTGGCTGGAGGAATGGATGGATGGATGGATGGCTGGATTGATGGATGGATGGATGGATGGCTGGATGGATGGATGAATGGATGGCTGGATGGATGGCTGGCTGGATGGATAGCTGGCTGGAGGGATGGATGGATGGATGGATGGTTGGATGGACGGCTGGATGGATGGATGGCTGGATGGATGGCTGGCTAGAGGGATGGATTGATGGATGGATGGCTGGATGGTTGGCTGGATGGATGGATGGCTGGATGGATGGCTGGCTGGAGGAATGGATGGATGGCTGGATGGAGGGATGGCTGGATGTAGGGTTGGCTGGATGGTTGGCTGGCTGGAGGAATGGATGGATGGATGGATGGCTGGATGGATGGCTGGCTGGAGGGATGGATGTGTGGCTGGATGGACGGCTGGATGGATGGATGGCTGGATGGATGGCTGGCTGGAGGGATGTATTGATGGATGGATGGCTGGATGGATGGCTGGATGGATGGATGGCTGGATGGATGGCTGGCTTGAGGGATGGATGGATGGATGGCTGGATGGAGGTGTGGCTGGATGGTTGGATGGCTGGAGGGATGGATGGATGGATGGCAAGCTGGAGGGATGCATGGATGGATTGATGGCAGGATGGACGGCTGGTTTGGATGGATGGCTGGATGGACGCCTGGCAGGAGGAATGGATTGATGGATGGATGGCTGGATGGATGGCTGGATGGATGGATGGCTGGATGGATGGCTGGCTGGAGGGATGGATTGATGGGTGGGTGGCTGGATGGAGGGATGGCTGGATGGTTGGCTGGCTGGATGGATGGATGGATGGATGGATGTCTGGATGGATGGCTGAATGGATGGCTGGATGGATGAATGGCTGGATAGATAGCTGGCTGGAGGGATGGATGGCTGGATGGATGGCTGGATGGATTGCTGGCTGTAGGAATGGATGGATTAATGGATGGCTGGACGGATGGCTGGATGGATGGAAGGCTGGATGGACGCGTGGCCGGAGGGATGAATGGATGGATGGATTGCTGAATGGATGGCGAGATCGATGGATGGCTGGATGGTTGGCTGGCTGGAGGGATGGAGTCATGGATGGATGGCTGGATGGATGGCTGGATGGAAGGAAGGCTGGATGCAAGGCTGGCTGGAGAGATGGATTGATGGATGGATGGCTGGACGGCTGGCTGGATGGATGGCTGGCTGTAGGGATGGATGGATGGATAGATGGCTGGATGGATGGCTGGAAGGATGGATGGCTGGATGGATGGCTGGCTGGAGGGATGGATGGATGGATGGATGGCTGGATTGATGGCTGGAAGGATGGATGGCTTGATGGATGGCTGGCTGGAGGGATGGATGGATGGATGGCTGGATGGACGGCTGGATGGATGGATGGATGGATGGATGGCTGGCTGGAGGAATGGATGGATGTCTGGAAGGATGGCTGGATGGATGGATGGCTGAATGGATGGCTGGATTGATGTATGGCTGGATGGATGGATGGCTGGAGGGATGGATGGATGGATGTGTAGCTGGAATGATGGCTGGATGGATGGATGTACGGATGGATGGCTGGCTGGAGGGATGGATGGATGGATGGATGAATGGATGGATGGCTGGATGGATGGATGGCTGGATGGATGGCTGGCTGGAGGGATGGATGGATGGATGGATGGCTGGATGGATAGCTGGATGGATGGATGGCTGGATGGATGGCTTGCTGGAGGGATGGATGGATCGATGGGTGGCTGGATGGATGGCTGGATGGATGGCTGGATGTATTGCTGGCTGGAGGAATGGATGGATTAATGGATGGCTGGACGGATGGCTGGATGGATGGAAGGCTGGATGGACGGCTGGCTGGAGGGATGGATGGATGGATAGATGGCTGAATGAATGGCTAGATCGACGGAAGGCTGGATGGATGGCTGGCTGGAGGGATGGCGGGCTGGAGTGATGGATTGATGGATGGATGGCTGGACGGCTGGCTGGATGGATGGCTGGCTGGAGGGATGGATGGATGGCTGGATGGATGGCTGGAAGGATGGAAGGCTGGATGGATGGCTGGCTGGAGGGATGGATGGATGGATGGATGGCTGGATGGATGTCTGGACGGATGTATGGCTGGATGGATGGCTGGCTGGTGGGATGGATGGATGGATGGCTGGATGGATGGCTGGATGGATGGCTGGATGGATGGCTGGATGGATGGCTGGCTGGAGGAATGGATGGATGGATAGATGGCTGGATGGATGGCTGGACAGATGGATGGCTGGAAGGATGGCTGGCTGGAGGGATGGATGGATGGATGGCTGGATGGACGGCTGGATGGATGGATGGCTGGATGGATGGCTAGCTGGAGGAATGGATGGATGGATGGATGGCTGGCTGGAGCGATGGATGGATGGATGGATGGCTGGATGGATAGCTGGATGGATGGATGGCTGGATGGATGGCTTGCTGGAGGGATGGATGGATCGATGGGTGGTATGATGGATGGCTGGATGGATGGCTGGATGGATTGCTGGCTGGAGGAATGGATGGATTAATGGATGGCTGGACGGATGGCTGGATGGATGGAAGGCAGGATGGACGGCTGGCTGGAGGGATGGATGGGTGGATTCATGGCTGAATGGATGGCTAGATCGACGGATGGCTGGATGGATGGCTGGCTGGAGGGATGGAGTCATGGATGGATGGCTGGATGGATGGCTGGATGAAGGATGGCTGGATGGATGGCGGGCTGGAGTGATGGATTGATGGATGGATGGCAGGACGGCTGGCTGGAGGGATGGATGGATGGATGGATGGCTGGATGGATGGCTGGAAGGATGGATGGCTGGATGGATGGCTGGCTGGAGGGATGGATGGATGGTTGGCTGGATGGATGGCTGGACGGATGGATTGCCGAATGGATGGCTGGCTGGAGCGATGGATGGATGGATCGCTGGATGGATGGATGGCTGGATGGATGGCTGGCTGGATGAATGGGTGGATGGATGGATGGCTGAATGGATGGCTGGTTGGATGGATGGCTGGATGTATGGCTGAATGGATGGCTGGATGGATGGATGGCTGGATAGATAACTGGCTGGAGCGATGGATGGATGGATGGATGGCTGGATGGATGGCTGGAGAGATGGATGGCTGGATGGATGGCTGGCTGGAGGGATGGATTGATAGATGAATGGCTGGATGGGTTGCTGGATGGATGGATGGCTGGCTGGATGGATGGCTGGCTGGAGGGATGGATGGATGGATGGATGGCTGGATGGAGGGATGGCTGGATGGTTGGCTGGCTGGATGGCTGGACCGTTGGATGGTTGGATGGATGGCTGGCTGGGGGGATGGATGGATGGATGGTTGGATGGATGGATGGATGGATGGATGGCTGGATGGATGGCTGGCTGGTGGAATGGATGGATGGATGGATGGCTGGATTGATGGATGGATGGATGGATGGCTGGATGGATGGCTGAATGGATGGCTGGATGGATGGCTGGCTGGATGGATAGCTGGCTGGATGGATGGATGGATGGATGGATGGTTGGATGGACGGCTGGATGGATGGATGGCTGGATGGATGGCTGGCTGGAGGGATGGATTGATGGATGGATGGCTGGATGGATGGCTGGATGGATGGATGGCTGGATGGATGGCTGGCTGGAGGAATGGATGGATGGCTGGATGGAGGGATGGCTGGATGTAGGGTTGGCTGGATGGTTGGCTGGCTGGAGGAATGGATGGATGGATGGATGGCTGGATGGATGGCTGGCTGGAGGGATGGATGGGTGGCTGGATGGACGGCTGGATGGATGGATAGCTGGATGGATGGCTGGCTGGAGGGATGTATTGATGGATGGCTGGCTGGAGGGATGGATGGATGGATGGCTGGATGGAGGTGTGGCTGGATGGTTGGTTGGCTGGAGGGATGGATGGATGGATGGCAAGCTGGAGGGATGCATGGCTGGATGGATGGCTGGATGGACGGCTCGTTTGGATGGATGGCTGGATGGACGCCTGGCTGGAGGAATGGATTGATGGATGGATGGCTGGATGGATGGCTGGATGGATGGATGGCTGGATGGATGGCTGGCTGGAGGGATGGATTGATGGGTGGATGGCTGGATGGAGGGATGGCTGGATGGTTGGCTGGCTGGATGGATGGATGGATGGATGGATGGATGGCTGGATGGATGGTTGAATGGATGGCTGGATGGATGGATGGCTGGATAGATAGCTGGCTGGAGGGATGGATGGCTGGATGGATGGCTGGATGGATTGCTGGCTGGAGGAATGGATGGATTAATGGATGGCTGGACGGATGGCTGGATGGATGGAAGGCTGGATGGACGGGTGGCCGGAGGGATGGATGGATGGATGGATGGCTGAATGGATGGCCAAATCGATGGATGGCTGGATGGTTGGCTGGCTGGAGGGATGGAGTCATGGATGGATGGCTGGATGGATGGCTGGATGGAAGGAAGGCTGGATGCAAGGCTGGCTGGAGAGATGGATTGATGGATGGATGGCTGGAGTGATGGATTGATGGATGGATGGCAGGACGGCTGGCTGGATGGATGAATGGCTGGAGGGATGGCTGGAAGGATGGATGGCTGGATGGATGGCTGGGTGGAGGGATGGATGGATGGATGGATGGCTGGATTGATGGCTGGACGGATGGATGGCTTGATGGATTGCTGGCTGGAGGGATGGATGGAAGGATGGCTGGATGGACGGCTAGATGGATGGATGGCTGGATGGATGGCTGGCTGGAGGAATGGATGGATGGATGGATGTCTGGATGGATGGCTGGATGGATGGATGGCTGAATGGATGGCTGGATTGATGGATGGCTGGATGGATGGATGGCTGGAGGGATGGATGGTTGAATGTGTGGCTGGAATGATGGCTGGATGGATGGATGTACGGATGGATGGCTGGCTGGAGGGATGGATGGATGGATGGATGAATGGATGGATGGCTGGATGGATGGATGGCTGGATGGATGGCTGGCTGGAGGGATGGATGGATGGATGGATGGCTGGATAGCTGGATGGATGGATGGCTGGATGGATGGCTTGCTGGAGGGATGGATGGATCGATGGGTGGCTGGATGGATGGCTGGATGGATGGCTGGATGTATTGCTGGCTGGAGGAATGGATGGATTAATGGATGGCTGGACGGATGGCTGGATGGATGGAAGGCTGGATGGACGGCTGGCTGGAGGGATGGATGGATGGATGGATGGCTGAATGGATGGCTAGATCGACGGATGGCTGGATGGATGGCTGGCTGGAGGGATGGCGGGCTGGAGTGATGGATTGATGGATGGATGGCTGGACGGCTGGCTGGAAGGATGGATGGCTGGATGGATGGCTGGCTGGAGGGATGGATGGATGGATGGATGGCTGGATGGATGTCTGGACGGATGGATGGCTGGATGGATGGCTGGCTGGAGGGATGGATGGATGGATGGCTGGATGGATGGCTGGATGGATGGCTGGATGGATGGATGGCTGGATGGATGGCTGGCTGGAGGAATGGGTGGATGGATGAATGGCTGGATGGATGGCTGGATGGATGGATGGTTGGATGTATGGATGAATGGATAGCTGGATGGATGGATGGCTGGATAGATAGCTGGCTGGAGGGATGGATGGATGGATGGATGGCTGGATGGATGGCTGAATAGATGGGTGGCTGGATGGATGGCTGGCTGGAGGGATGGATTGATGGATGAATGGCTGGATGGGTTGCTGGATGGATGGATGCCTGGATGGATGGCTGGCTGGAGGGATGGATGGATGGATGGATGGCTGGATGGAGGGATGGCTGGATGGTTGGCTGGCTGGATGGCTGGACGGTTGGATGGCTGGATGGATGGCTGGCTGGAGGGATGGATGGATGGATGTCTGGATGGATGGCTGGATGGATGGATGGCTGGATGGATGGCTGGCTGGAGGAATGGATGGATGGATGTATGGCTGGATTGATGGCTGGATGGATGGATGGCTGGATGGATGGCTGAATGGATGGCTGGATGGATGGATGGCTGGATGGATAGCTGGCTGGAGGGATGGATGGATGGACGGATGGTTGGATGGACGGCTGGATGGATGGATGGCTGGATGGATGGCTGGCTGGAGGGATGGATTGATGGATGGATGGCTGGATGAATGGCTGGATGGATGGATGGCTGGATGGATGGCTGGCTGGAGGGATGGATGGATGGCTGGATGGAGGGATGGCTGGATGTCGGGAAGGATGGATGGTTGGCTGGCTGGAGGGATGGATGGGTGGATGGATGGCTGGTTGGATGGCTGGCTGGAGGGATGGATGGGTGGCTGGATGGACGGCTGGATGGATGGATGGCTGGATGGATGGCTGGCTGGAGGGATGGATTGATGGATGGATGGCTGGATGGATGGCTGGATCGATGGATGGCTGGATGGATGGCTGGCTGGAGGGATGGATGGTTGGATGGCTGGATGGAGGTGTGGCTGGATCGTTGGCTGGCTGTGTTGATCTCTAAATTTCTTTCTCTGTCAGTCTGGCCTCAATAAAAGTTGAGACGGATTCGCACGTAAACAGAAGTTATTTATTTAGCTTGCAAGCTTAATCATCTTACAGAAATGTAAAAGGACATCCAGCCTCTTACACTCCAGAAAAACGACTGACTAAAAGACAAAGGGATCTCTGCAAAATCAATTCAGATGGTATCAAGTTTCACATACTCGACGGACATAGGTCAGCCTAGGTCCCTCCTGACCTGTTCGATCTATTCTGATTGGCTCACTTCCAATCCCTTTCTCTGGCCCCTATCAATGCAGCATCACTCTCATAGACACACCTCTTCCTGCTTTTTCCATGCGGTCTCGAATTCCTTTGTCCCTAACTGCAAGAATCAAAGTGGCTTATTTCTACATTACATTAACTAGTATCTCTAAAGTAACTATTTTATATCACATTCGTCATTCCCTCCTTTTATCATTCCATGATAACCGAACTATCCAATCTATAGCTACGGTTCCTCATGTAAAAAGATTCGTCGCTGCATTTCCAATTCCTGTCTTAGCCCCCCTTCATCTGCTTCACCCTCATGGATTTTAACAGTTAAATTTTCTTTCTCGGTGATTGGGGCGGTGATCTGATCTAGTGCACCCCGCATTTTACCCATCACACATTTAAGGATGGCCAGGCCCACAAAAATGCAGCCGATAGCTACCACTAGATACATGGCCATATTTATCAACCAGTCCTTCCATCCTCCAAATCCCCAGTCACCCCAAGAGCCAGGATCCTGCATCCCGTCCAAGTGATCCCGTATGCGATCCATAAATTTAGTGAAGTTAGCAGTCAAGTCCTGAATCCCCATAATACACTTGCCCTGTACTATGGCGCATACCCCACCCTCACGGGCCAGAAGATAGTCAAGAGCATACCGGTTCTGCATTGCAAACAACCGTAGCTGAGACAACTCCTTAGTTATTGCCCCGAGGGCTCCCAAGGTTTCATTTCCCAAAATGGTAAGGCCGCAAATAAA
The DNA here is from genome assembly GCF_047496885.1 of Scyliorhinus torazame. Classification (NCBI taxonomy): domain Eukaryota; kingdom Metazoa; phylum Chordata; class Chondrichthyes; order Carcharhiniformes; family Scyliorhinidae; genus Scyliorhinus; species Scyliorhinus torazame. The sequence continues at coordinate 286,751,978 of NC_092708.1, read as the reverse complement.
ATAATTCCGATCACTAACAGCCAAGGAACCCCCCACACCTCCCAGTGTCAATACGCTCAGAATGCCCCACCCGGCTGAGTGGCCCCGGTTGGGTGCAAGAACCTGAGGTTTTTTCCAGTTCTCGCAAAATTCAGCAGAGACTGCCCGGCGTGCTAACTGATTATGCAGGTTCCACGCCGAAGGGCAGGGGACTGTGGTAGGGACTAGAGTCCCTATAGCAATTCGGCGGGGAAATGGGGGTGACAAAACGTTGGTCGCCGTACCATTAAATAAAAAGTAGTATCCTTGTTCCGTGTGGAGACTAGCATCACAATCAGCATATCGGTTGCGTAAGGACCTCCCAGTAGCCCAGTTTATCCAATTTTGAAATGCCCATTCGGGCCGCCCAGCAATGCGGAAAGCCCTATTCCCGACAGTGATATGAGAGACATTCGCCCAGCCACAAAGGAGCTGGAGGCCAGCGTTCAATGGAACGCAAGTGGTGCTATAACAAACGCATTGGCCAGACGCCTGGGTGATATGGCACCTCCTGTCCGTACAGGTGGGAAACAGACATGTTATATTTGTGTCCACCTCTACCAGCAAACAGCCATATCCTTCACTGCTGAAGCAATTCTCGTACGACCGGGAATCCCTATTGGGAGTGAAGTGGCTAGGTATGTACGCCCTCCACCGTCGCAGCCTATCGTACTGTGAATGGGAATTATCCCGAGGGAGGGGAAGGCAAATAGCCGGTGGTGCTGAATCCGGATCGTAAGGAAGAGTGACTTGCTCGGGCAATGGCTCGGAACGCTGACAATGAACCACCGTTTGGGGAGTGCCCCAAAGCGGTGAAACAGAAAATAACAGAGACACCGCTGCGGGGTTTGGGTAGCAGACAACCCGTCCCTGGCCATACAGACGGTGGTAAATCTGGTAGAAGAGATTCATACTACCCGGGTTTTCCTCAGTTTGGCCTTTAATTAACTTAAGTGTATCTCCCGGTAACCTACGTTCTAGCTGTACTTCCCTTCTCACACGCCCCGTCCTCTCTCTAGGCCCTTTCTCTTTCTCATGGTCTCTTCCTACACTCTTCTGACAGCTTGATGTTACCTTTATTGTACCACTTTTAACACATCCAAAATCAAATTTACATGTATTCCAAAAACAAGGCAATGTCCATATAATGTTCCCTTCCCATCGCCGGGACCGGTGCAGCTGCTTCATGACTCCCGCATTCTCCTTAACTTTGATGACCTTCCATGAGTCGATACCATGTCCTCGTATATGGGGGCAGTGAAGAACATCACCTGTGCATAGGTGATGTATCCTTGTAGATTGGTTGGGGCTACACAGATACATAATATTCCCCTTTTCCATGTCCATCGCCAATAACACGCCAAGCGAAGTGAGGCCAAATATCAGACAGATGATGCGTAGTCACTCCATCATGCTCCACACCTGTAAAATAGCACTGGAGAAGGGAGGCAGGTTAGTATCCGACCTTTTACAGTAGTGGAGATGGACTCAATTTACAGTGATGTAGGTGGACCCAAGCACTTCGCCCCTCCACTTTAACTGCTGTGGGGGTGGCAAGGAGAACTTGGAAGGGCCCATCCCATCGCGGCTCCGACCCCTTCCTAGTCCAATTTTTGACCATGACATAACTACCGGGCTGGACTGAAAGTGAGCTAGGTATTGGGGGCAATGGCTCGTGAGCCGCGCGGACTTGGCCATGGAGTTCCTTGAGCACTTGCGTAAGGGCCAGAACATAGGTGGTCATTTCCTCAGTCATCTGATGAAACTGAACCCGTCTGGGAACCTGCAGGCTCCAAGGAGTTCTAAGAGGCCTGCCATAGAGAATCTCGGCGGGAGAGAGCCGGGCTGGTCCCGCAGGTGTAACCCGCAGCTGGAAGAGGGCAACGGGGAGCAACTTAAGCCATGTCAGTCCCGTGTCTGCTCTTAATTTAGCCAATTTAGTTTTGAGGGTCTGATTGTGTCTTTCAACCAACCCGGCTGCCTGCGGTCTGTAAGCACAGTGTAACTGCTGGCGTATGCCCAACTGGGAGCAAAACTCCTTGTTAATTTGTCCAATAAAATGAGGCCCATTATCAGAACTTAACTGAGCTGGTATACCGTACCGGGGAATGATTTCCCTCATCAAGACTTTAACCACAGTAGCAGCTTTATTATCGATAGTCGGATACGCCTCGACCCATCTGCTGAACACATCCACAATGACCAAAACATATTTGTAACATTGACACCTTTCCAACTCAATGTAATCCATTTGGAGCGTCTCAAAGGGACCACTGGGCAACGGGGTTTGCCCCTTCCCACAAGGGATACCTTTTCCGGTGTTATATTGCTGACAAATCAAACACCGATTACTGATACTTTGGGCCAACCCCTGCATTTTAGGGTGCCACCAAGTGTCCAGCAACAAATCACTAGTCCCCCGAGCCCCACAATGAGTTGCAAAGTGTACACATTCGATGACCCATAAAGCCAGCACATCAGACATACAAGTCTGATGTGCAGGCGTGGTCCATAAAGAGGAAACAGAATCATATGTACAACCTAACCGTTTCCACATTTGTTTATCACTCTCAGGAGCGTCCTCCTGTAACCTTATGACGTCTTGGATGGTTGGCATTGGCTTGTCAGAAGCAGACACATTCATAGTAGATCGTTTAGTCTGACTTAACATTTTAGGCACCATCACTTGCTGAATTTGTGCGGCTGTGCGCGCTGCACGATCTGCTCGTTCATTACCAACGTCAACTGGGGTTGTACCATTCGTGTGGGCAGCGCATTTAATAACGGAAATCTGCGCTGGCAGAAGGAGGGCCTGCAGTAGGTCATTAACTAAACCCCGGTTGGATATTTCTGTACCAGCCGAGGTAAGGAATCCCCTATTCTTCCAGAGTTGTCCGAAGTAATGAACTACCCAGAAAGGATGTCGGGAGTCAGTGTAGATATTTACCCGGCGATCTCCCCCAAGTATACATGCACGGGTGAGGGCAAAAAGTTCAGCTTGTTGTGCTGAGCAAGGGGTCTGGAAAGCTGCTGCTTCTAAAATCAGACCATCCTGATCTATGATTGCATAACCGGACAGTCTCCGGCCAGTGGAGCTTACTAATGCACTGCCATCAACATACATAATCATGTCAGGTTGTTCTAACGGAATATCACTCAGATCGTCCCTTATTGTTGTAGTTTCCTGAATCAAGGCTAAACAGTCGTGACCAGGCGCATCCTCATGGACAGGGGGACCGCTAAGAAAACAGGCTGGATTGATAGTGGTACAATATTTAAATGTCAGACGTGGATTGTTCAAAAGGTATATTTCATACCTATTCTGACGAGCTGCGGTAAGATGCTGAGTCTGCAGTTGCCCCAATAGTGCGATTACCGAGTGGGAGCTATACACCATAATATCCTGTTGTAGAGTGATGTTGGCAGCAGCTTGCAAACTATTGTATATCGCTGCCAGGATCTGGGTGCAAACAGGGTGACCCAACGCCACTGGGTCGAGTTTGGAAGAGTAATATGCTACGGGCCGGTGCTTGTCCCCATGTTTCTGAGTGAGTACCGCTGTTGAACATCCTTCCAGAACGGTACAGTATATCTGGAATGGTCGGTCGTATAGGGGCCTACCGAGGGCCGGCGCTTGTAGCAAGGCCTGCTTCAGGCAACGGAAGGCCTCGACTGTCTCGGTGGTGAGAGTAAAGTTTCCCTCTTTACTCGTATAAGGTGTCAGCAGCTTTGTATAGACAGCGATGTTTGGTATCCACTGCCGACAATAATTCACCATACCCAGCCAATGACGAACCTCTTTGGCTATTGTAGGGGCAGGGAATTGGCATATTGGTTCAATCCTACTGGGGTCGAGACTTCTTTCTGTGGCTGTAAGTAAAACTCCTAAGAACTTAACTTTTCTCTGAGCCACCAAGACCTTTGCTTGTGAAACAACATAACCCAACGAGGATAGGTGGTTCAGTAATTGGATCACATCATCCCTGTTACTGGGCTCGTCAGGACTTGCCACCAATATGTCATCTACATACTGCACTAGAGTGGAACCATGCTCCAATGTCAAGGCCTGGAGTTGGGTCTGCAAACATCTGGAGAAGAGTGTAGGGGAATTGACAAACCCCTGTGGCAGTCGGGTCCAGGTATACTGCTGCCCATTGTAAGTGAAGGCAAACAAATATTGACTTTCAGTCGCAAGTGGGAGGGCAAAGAAGGCGTGCTGAAGGTCAATTACGGCGAAGACCCGGGCTTGTGCTGGAATTTGAGCCAGTATGTGGGCAGGGTTAGGGACGAGAGCATGTAACGGCTGTGCGATGGCATTGATTGAACGTAAATCCTGTACTAATCGGTACTGGTCTGGTTTGGCTGGTTTAGGCACAGCAAGTATGGGGGTGTTACATTCTGATTGGCAAGGGACCAAAATACCCTGTTTCAATAGTTCTTGAATTAATTTATCTATAGATGGAGCAGCTTGAGATTTGAGGGGGTATTGCCGAATGGAAGGTAGCTTTGCATGATCCTTAATCATTACCTTGATAGGTGTAACATTTGTCTTTCCCACTTGTGATGGGTATTCCTCCCAGACCTGTGGATTGACATATTCCAACACATCATGTCCCCTGTGATGCTGCAGTCGAGTGTTAATCGTTTCAGGGACCTCAAAATATTTTATGGTAGTGCCGTCTGGCATGGCTTGAAGTGCGTAGTCTGTTGGATCTGAATGATCCACTGCCCTCCTGACCATATCCCTGGCATGGTACGGGTCATAGACCTGACGTGTAATGTGAGGGCTTACCGAAGCTGACTGTGGCCATAAATGTGGTGATATTGTAACAAAATCGGCTGTACCTTCTTTTCCCGTGACTGTGGCTGTAACCTTGACTGGCCATTCGGTCTCAAGTAATGGCCGGTATTTGTTCTCCAACTCCCTGTTTCGTCCAGTTCTGTCATAGGCCAGGGTAACGTGATGCAGTGACTGTTCAATGTCTAACGTCCACCACTGGGGGGTGATAGAAATATAGCACTGTTGTCTCATCCTCCATGATGTAACCGTTACCCCCTCATCTCCGCATTCTAGCTGTAGCTGGAAGATACACAGTAAATCTCGGGCCAACAAGTTACAGTCCAATCCAGTAGTCACTACAAACTGATGTTCTGCAGACGTATTCTCGTAAGTGACTGTCACAGGTTCAGAAATAGGATACTCACACACCTGTCCTTGGAACCCTGATAATTGCTGCGTGTGGTCGGATATTGGTAATTTAAGTGTTGATTGCACAGAAGACATCGCTGCCCCTGTGTCGATGACAAATGAGTGATGTTGATCTCCTATCTGCAGAGAGATAATAGGTTCCCTGTCGGATTGGAGAGTCCTTATGGCTAAATTAGCTAGTCAATCCTGTGTTGGGAAAGGGTTTTCCTGGGAGAAGTCAGTGTATCTCATCTGTCCTCCCCTTGGTGGGTAACCTCTCCTTTGGGTCGGATAATCTCCTTCTACTGTCTGTCTTTTAAAGGGGCATTCCTGTTGCCAGTGATCTACACGGCCGCAATTAAAACATCCATTGTTCCCTCTATATCTGCCCCGGCCTCGTCTTCCAGTAGACCAATGGCCCCTCAGAGGGGGCTGCGGTTGTAGAGCTGTTGATTCATTCAGTGGACCATAAAAATGGGGTGAGGGTCCTTTTGGGTGGGTTTGGTATCCCCCTCTTCGCTGATCCACCCACCCAAAGTCACTATATTGGGGCTCCTGCTGGTAAACTACCATTTCTGCCCCTTGTTGGGGTCGCAGATCATCCTTTTTCATTACATACTCAGTCTTAACCTTTGTAACTGAGCCTCCTTCTTGGCCTACACCCTCCTTCCAGTAAAATCTGACTGCCCTTGCCATCTGGGAAGGGTTGTTCTCCGTCCAATTCATGTTATTACATTTCACAGCAGTAACCACAGAAGGTGGTAGGCAATGCATTAACATAGCACAGTATTGAGGGGAATTCTGACCATTTTGATACAGCAAATCGCCTGACTGCCCCCGGTAGATTTCATTAAAACGCCCCAGAAATTCCTCAGGGTCTTCATTCTTCTTAGGTTTTAGGTCTAAGATAACAGAAAGATTTATGGGCCTTTGAAATGTTCTATTCAACGCATTTAAGATCTGTGTCCTTCTATCGTCGTCTAACGCATAGGCCTGCTGGAGTGCGGCATGACTAGCATAATTCAGGTGGTTAAGACAAGTGCGGTACCCTACTGGGGTTAAAATCTGCTGAACTAGGGCCCAGAGGTCCCTTGAATCAGCTTGATAAATTGAGATAGTAGTTCTCAATGAATCCACAAAGGCAGCAGGAGATTTTTTTCTATCTGGGATTGTAGTCATAATAGCCATCATCTCACTGGGTGTCCATGGGAAGTAAACGTCAATTGTGGGGTTTGCAGCCGCCGTCCCTGGATCGGGGTTTCGCATCTTCCTAATCGGTAACTGTCTCCGAATGTCACCAGGGGGCACTCTAGGTATTTCCCCTGGTTGTTCCAAGACTTCAACGTCTCTCCCTGTCACTAGGGGGAGTTCCTTCTCTTCAACCGAAGTTGTTTCAGCTTTCTTTGTTCCCAACTCTTGTGATTTCTCCTTAGTTTGGGGAGACTTAGGTGATATGCTTAATTGTTTCTGGTGAGATTCAAGCCCCTCTCTTGCTGTCCGAGATCTTGTCCTAGAGCTAACTGGGCTTGTGGGACAAAGTTCCTTTTGCTCTTTCGGTTGTGAAGTTGGTAAATCAGGACCCACACTATCACCCAAAAGGGCTTGAGTTTCTGGCATATTTGGAATCTGGGGAGCAATGGCTGGGTATATATTATTGTACTCTGGTGGTTCTGGAATGAGCGCAGACCATACTATGGGTGCAGACGGAATTTCTACTGACTTTTCCGACTTATTGAATTTTTCTTCTTCTGACAATTCAAGGCCAGCCATTGAACTACGTAGTTCACCTCTTGTGTGACCCGGGTCCTTCCTGTCTCTATTTGCTCTTTTTTTAAATGCACATTCCTTTTTCAAGATTTGTAATGTTTTTAGGTTACCCTGTTCACTAATTGAAATCCCCATTTTAAGTGCATTATCCTGCCAGCTGGACAACATAATCTTATCTTTTTCCTCTTGACAATATTGCCTCCATAATCCAATTAATTCTTTAGTTTTCATACTTTGATTTTTTTTCCATATCAGTCCCTGGATTTTCTTAACCATTTCTAGGTCTTTGGTTCCCCCTAGTGGCCATTCATCTCCCATTTTAGTTCTTAACTGTGCTGACAATTTTCTGAAGTCCTTAGCTTTGTCCGGATACTTATCACATAATATTTGCAGTGGCATGCCTGGACCATTTGTGCTATCCAAGGAATTTCCCATAATCTCAACTAGTCCTTGGAACTGCGTTTTTCCGCCACTACAGTCCAAGGAAAATTCTTTAACTTAATCAACTATATTTTTAACACACAGACATATAGAGGTGAATCATTTGTTTCAATTTCAAATGTTACATCTACCTCTCATAACATAACCCAGCCGAATTAACTCACAATTAAAGTTGAACCATTTATCTTAAATGTCACATCAACAATATAGCCTTCCCCAGCCGAATTAACTCACAATTAAAGTTGAACCATTTATCTTAAATGTCACATCAACAATATAGCCTTCCCCAGCCGAATTAACTCATAATTAAAGTTGAACCATTTATCTTAAATGTCACATCAACAATATAGCCTTCCCCAGCCGAATTAACTCACAATTAAAGTGCTTATCCCCAGACTGACCTGTGATTTCGTCGAGGCGGTCTTTCTGTGCCAACCGCGAGTGACCAGACTAATCAGCCGATAAGAAGAGGGGAACAATCAATGCTGGTCGTTTTCCATTTCTACATTGAGGGCCCTTTGTTCCCCGTCCTCCTGTTCATAATCAGTCTAATTCTGATTTCGCAGTTGGATCAGGATCGCCCTGAGAAATCCCGGGTTTTCGGCACCAAATGTTGATCTCCAAATTTCTTTCTCTGTCAGTCTGGCCTCAATAAAAGTTGAGACGGATTCGCACGTAAACAGAAGTTATTTATTTAGCTTGCAAGCTTAATCATCTTACAGAAATGTAACAGGACATCCAGCCTCTTACACTCCAGAAAAACGACTGACTAAAAGACAAAGGGATCTCTGCAAAATCAATTCAAATGGTATCAAGTTTCACATACTCGACGGACATAGGTCAGCCTAGGTCCCTCCTGACCTGTTCGATCTATTCTGATTGGCTCACTTCCAATCCCTTTCTCTGGCCCCTATCAATGCAGCATCACTCTCATAGACACACCTCTTCCTGCTTTTTCCATGCGGTCTCGAATTCCTTTGTCCCTAACTGCAAGAATCAAAGTGGCTTATTTCTATATTACATTAACTAGTATCTCTAAAGTAACTATTTTATACCACATTCGTCAGCTGGAGGGATGGATGCATGGATGGATGGATGGCTGGCTGGAGGGATGCATGGATGGATGGATGCTGGATGGACGGCTGGTTTGGAATGATGGCTGGATGGACGGTTGGCTGGAGGGATGGATTGATGGATGGATGGCTGGATGGATGGCTGGATGGATGGATTGCTGGATGGATGGCTGGCTGGAGGGATGGATTGATGGGTGGATGGCTGGATGGAGGGATGGCTGGATGGTTGGCTGGCTGGATGGATGGATGGATGGATGGCTGGATGGATGGCTGAATGGATGGCTGGATGGATGGATGGCTGGTAAGATAGCTGGCTGAAGGGATGGATGGATGGATGGATGGCTGGGTGGATGGCTGGATGGATGGATGGCTGGATGGATGGCTGGATGGAGGGATGGATTGATGGATGGATGGCTGGATGTGTAGCTGGATGGATGGATGGCTGGATGGATGGCTGGCTGGAGGGATGGATGGATGGCTGGATGGAGGGATGGCTGGATGGTTGGCTGGCTGGTTGGCTGGACGGTTGGATGGCTGGATGGCTGGCTGGATGGAGGGATGGATGGATGAATGGCTGGAAGGATGGCTGGATGAATGGATGGCTGGATGGATGGCTGGCTGGAGGAATGGATGGATGGATGGATGGCTGGATTGATGGCTGGATAGATGGATGGCTGGATGGATGGCTGAATGGATGGCTGGATGGATGGCTGGCTGGATGGATAGCTGGCTGGAGGGTTGGATGGATGGTTGGATGGACGGCTGGATGGATGGATGGCTGGATGGATGGCTGGCTGGAGGGATGGATTGATGGATGGATGGCTGGATGAATGGCTGGATGGATGGATGGCTGGATGGCTGGATGGCTGGATGGATGGCTGGCTGGAGGGATGGATGGATGGCTGGATGGAGGGATGGCTGGATGTAGGGTTGGCTAGATGGTTGGCTGGCTGGAGGGATGGATGGATGGCTGGATGGATGGCTGGCTGGAGGGATGGAAGGATGGCTGGATGGACGGCGGGATGGATGGATGGCTGGATGGATGGCTGGCTGGAGGGATGGATTGATGGATGGATGGCTGGATGGATGGCTGGATGGATGGCTGGATGGATGGCTGGCTGGTGGGATGAATGGATGGATGGCTGGATGGAGGGATGGCTGGATGGTTGGCTGGCTAGAGGGATGGATGGATGGATGGATGGATGGCTAGCTGGAGGGATGCATGGATGGATGGATGGCTGGATGGACGGCTGGTTTGGATGGATGGCTGAATGGATGGCTGGCTGGAGGGATGGATGGATGGGTGGATGGCTGGATGGAGGGATGGCTGGATGGTTGGCTGGCTGGATGGATGGATGGATGGATGGATGGCTGGATGGATGGCTGGATGGAGGGATTGCTGGATGGATGGCTGGCTGGAGGGATGGATGGATGGCTGGATGGATGGCTGGATGGATGGATGGTTTAATGGCTGGCTGGCTGGAGGGATAGTTGGCTGGATGGTTGGCTGGATGGATGGATGGATGGATGGATGGCTGGCTGGAGGTATGGGTGGATGGATGATTGGCTGGATGGATGGCTGGATGGAGAGATGGATGAATGCATGGATGGCTGGATGGATGGCTTGATGGAGGGATGGTTGGATGGATGGCTTGCTGGAGGGATGGCTGGATGGATGGATGGCTGGATGGATGGCTGGCTGGATGAATGGGTGGATGGATGGATGGCTGAATGGATGGCTGGTTGGATGGATGGCTGGATGTATGGCTGAATGGATGGCTGGATGGATGGATGGCTGGATAGATAACTGGCTGGAGGGATGGATGGATGGATGGATGGCTGGAAGGATGGCTGGATAGATGGATGGCTGGATGGATGGCTGGCTGGAGGGATGGATTGATGGATGAATGGCTGGATGGGTTGCTGGATGGATGGATGGCTGGATGGATGGCTGGCTGGATGGCTGGACCGTTGGATTGTTGGATGGATGGCTGGATGGAGGGATGGCTGGATGGTTGGCTGGCTGGATGGCTGGACCGTTGGATGGTTGGATGGATGGCTGGCTGGAGGGATGGATGGATGGATGGATGGCTGGATGGATGGCTGGCTGGAGGAATGGATGGATGGATGGATGGCTGGATTGATGGATGGATGGATGGATGGCTGGATGGATGGCTCAATGGATGGCTGGATGGATGGCTGGCTGGATGGATAGCTGGCTGGAGGGATGGATGGATGGATGGATGGTTGGATGGACGGCTGGATGGATGGATGGCTGGATGGATGGCTGGCTGGAGGGATGGATTGATGGATGGATGGCGGGATGGATGGCTGGATGGATGGATGGCTGGATGGATGGCTGGCTGGAGGAATGGATGGATGGCTGGATGGAGGGATGGCTGGATGTAGGGTTGGCTGGATGGTTGGCTGGCTGGAGGAATGGATGGATGGATGGATGGATGGCGAAATGGATGGATGGCTTAATGGCTGGCTGGCTGGAGGGATGGATGGATGGATGGATGGCTCGATGAATGGCTGAATGGATGGATGGCTGGATGTATGGCTGGCTGGAGAGATGGATGGATGGATGGATGGCTGAATGAATGGCTGGATGGAGGAATGGATGGATGGATGGCTGGCTAGAAGGGTGGATGGATGGATGGATGGCTGGATGGATGGCTGGATGGAAGGTTGGATGGATGGATGGATGGCTGGATGGATGGCTGGATGGATGGATGGCTGGATGATTGGCTGGCTGGAGGGATGGATGGATGGATGGATGGATGGCAGGCTGGAGGGATGGATTGATGGATGGATGGCTGGATCGATGGCTGGATGGATCTATGGCTGGATGGATGGCTGGCTGGAGGGAAGGATGGATGGATGGCTGGATGGAGGGATGGCTGGATGGATGGCTGGCTGGAGGGATGGATGGATGGCTGGATGGATGGCTGAATGGATGGATGGCTTAATGGCTGGCTGGCTGGAGGGATGGATGGATGGATGGCTGGATGAATGGCTGAATGGATGGATGGCTGGATGTATGGCTGGCTGGAGAGATGGATGGATGGATGGATGGCTGAATGAATGGCTGGATGGAGGAATGGATGGATGGATGGCTGGCTAGAAGGGTGGATGGATGGATGGATGGCTGGATGGATGGCTGGATGGATGGCTGGATGGATGGATGGCTGGATGATTGGCTGGCTGGAGGGATGGATGGATGGATGGCTGGTTGGATGGCTGGATGGATGGATGGCTGGATGGATGACTGGCTGGAGGGATGGATGGATGGATGGTTGGCTGGATGGATTGCTGGATGGATGGATGGATGGAAGGATGGCTGGATAGATGGCTGGCTGGAGGAATGGATGGATGGCTGGATGGCTGGCTGGATCGATGGATCGCTGGATGGATGGCTGGCTGGAGGGATGGATGGGTCGACGGATGGCTGGATGAATGGTGGACGGATGGATTGCTGGATGGATGGCTGGCTGGAGGGATTGATGGATGGCTGGCTGTATGGATGGCTGGATGGATGGATGGCTGGATGGATGGCTGGCTGGAGGAATGGATGGATGGATGGATGGATGGCTGGATGGATGGCTGGATGGATGGATGGCTGGATGGATGGCTGGCTGGAGGGATGGATGGATGGATGGCTGAATGGATGGCTGGATGGATGGATGGCTGGATGAATGGCTGGCTGGAGGGATGGATGGATGGATGGATGGCTGGATGGACGGCTGAATGGATGGATGGCTGGATGGCAGGCTGGCTGGAGGGATGGATTGATGGAAGGATGGCTGGAAGGATGGCTCGATGGATGGATGTCTGGATGGATGGCTGGATGGAGGGATGGCTGGATGGTTGGCTGGCTGGATGGATGTCTGGATGGAGGGATGGCTGGATGGATGGCTGGCTGGAGGCATGGATGGATGGATGGATGGCTGGATGGATGGCTGGATGGATGGATGGCTTAATGACTGGCTGGCTGGAGGGATGGATGGATGGATGGATGGATGGCTGGATGGATGGATGGCTGGATGGATGGCTGGCTGGATGGCTGGATGGATGGCTGGCTGGTGGGATGGATGGATGGATGGATGGCTGGATGGATGGCTGGATGAATGGATGGCTGGATGGATGGCTTGCTGGAGGGATGTATGGTTGGATGGCTGGATGGATGGCTGAATGGATGGATGGCTGGATGAATGGCTGGCTGGAGGGATGGATGGATGGATGGATGGCTGGATGGATGGCTGGATGGATGGATGGCTGGTTGGATGACTGGCTGGAGCGATGGATGGATGGATGGCTGGATGGGCCGCTGGATGGATGGATGGCTGGATGGATGGCTGGCTGGAGGGAAGGCTGGATGGATGGATGGCTGGATGGAAGGCTGGATGGATGGATGGCTGGATGGATGGCTGGCTGGAGGGACGGATGGATGGATGGCTGGATGGATGGCTGGATGGATGGATGGCTGAATGGATGGCTGGCGGGAGGGATGGATGGATGGATGCATGGCTGGATGGATGGCTGGATGGATGGATGGCTGGATGGATGGCTGGCTGGAGGGATGGATGGATGGATGGCTGGATGGATGGATGGCCGAATGGATGGCTGGCTGAAGGGATGGATGGATGGATTGCTGAATGGATGGCTGGATGGATGGATGGCTGGATGGATGGCTGGCTGGAGAGATGGATTAATGGGTGGATGGCTGGATGGCTGGATGGCTGGATGGATGGCTGGCTGGGCGGATGGATTGATGGATGAATGGCTGGATGGATTGCTGGATGGATGGATGGATGGCTGTCTGGCTGGAGGTATGGATGGATGGATGAATGGCTGGATGGATGGCTGGATGGAGAGATGGATGAATGCATGGATGGCTGGATGGATGGCTGTATGGAGGGATGGCTGGATGGATGGCTGGCTAGAGGGATGGATGGATGGATGGCTGGATGGATGGCTGGATGGCTGGATGGATGGCTTGCTAGAGGGATGGATGGATGGATGGATGGATAGCTGGATGGATGGCTGGATGGATGGATGGCTGAATGAATGGCTGGCTGGAGGGATGGATGGATGGATGGATGGCAGGATGGATGGCTGGATGGATGGATGGATGGATGGATGACTCGCTGGCGGGATGGATGGATGGATGGATGGATGGCTGGATGGATGGATGGCTTGATGGATGGCTGGCTGGATGGATGGATGGATGGCTGGCAGGCTGAAGGGATGGATGGATGGATGGATGGCTGAATGGACGGCTGGATGGAAGGATGGCTTGATGGATGGCTGGCTGGAGGGATGTATTGATGAATGAATGACTGGATGGATAGCTGGATGGATGGCTGGATGGATGGCTGACTGGTGGGATGGATGGATGGATGGATAGGTGGATGGAGGGATGGCTGGATGGTTGGCTGGCTGGAGGGATGGATGGATGGATGGATGGCTGGATGGATGGCTGGATGGAGGGATGGATGGATGGCTGGCTGGCTGGATGGATGGATGGCTGGATGGATGGCTGGATGGCTTAATGACTGGCTGGAAGGAGGGATGGATGGATGGATGGATGGCTGGTTGGATGGATGGATGGCTGGATGTATGGCTGGCTGGAGAGATGGATGAATGGTTGGATGGCTGGCTGGATGGCTGGATGAATGTCTGGCGGGAGGGATGGATGGATGGATGGATGGATGGCTGGATGGATGGCTGGATGGATGGATGGCTGGATGGATGGCTGGCTGGAGGGATGGATGGATGGTGGCTGGATCGATGGATGGCCGAATGGATGGCTGGCTGAAGGGATGGACGGGTGGATGGATTGCTGAAATGGATGGCTGGATGGATGGATGGCTGGATGGATGGCTGGCTGGAGCGATGGATTAATGGGTGGATGGATGGCTGGATTGATGGCTGGCTGGGCGGATGGATTGATGGATGGATGGCTGGATGGATGGCTGGATGGAATGATGGATGGATGGATGGATGGCTGTCTGGCTGGAGGTATGGATGAATGCATGGATGGCTGGATGGATGGCTGGATGGAGGGATGGCTGGATGGATGGCTGGCTGGAGGGATGGATGGATGGATGGATGGCTGGATGGATGGCTGGATGGCTGGATGGATGGCTTGCTAGAGGGATGGATGGATGGATAGATGGATAGCTGGATGGATGGCTGGATGGATGGATGGCTGGATGAATGGCTGGCTGGAGGGATGGATGGATGGATGGATGGCAGGATGGATGGCTGGATGGATGGATGGCTGGATGGATGACTCGCTGGCGGGATGGATGGATGGATGGATGGATGGATGGATGGCGTGATGGATGGATGGATGGATGGATGGCTGGCAGGCTGAAGGGATGGATGGATGGATGGATGGCTGAATGGACGGCTGGATGGATGGTTGGCTTGATGGATGGCTGGCTGGAGGGATGGATTGATGAATGGATGGCTGGATGGATAGCTGGATGGATGGCTGGATGGATGGCTGGCTGGTGGGATGGATGGATTTATGGATAGCTGGATGGTGGGATGGCTGGATGGTTGGCTGGCTGGAGGGATGGATGGATGGATGGATGGCTGGATGGATGGCTGGATGGAGGGATGGCTGGATGACTGGCGGGATGGAGGGATGGATGGCTGAATGGATGGCTGGATGGATGGATGGCTTAATGACTGGCTGGAAGGAGGGATGGATGGTTGGATGGATGGGTGGTTGGATGGATGGCTGGATGTATGGCTGGCTGGAGAGATGGATGAATGGTTGGATTGCTGGATGGATGGCTGAATGAATGGATGGCTGGATGGATGGCTTGCTGGAGGGATGGATGGTTGGATGGCTGGATGGATGGCTGAATGGATGGATGGCTGGATGAATGGCTGGCTGGAGGGATGGATGGATGGATGGATGGCTGGATGGATGGCTGGATGGATGGATGGCTGGTTGGATGACAGGTTGGAGGGATGAATGGATGGATGGATGGCTGGATGGGTGGCTGGATGGATGGATGGCTGGTTGAATGGATGGCTGGAGGGAAGGATGGTTGGATGGATGGCTGGATGGAAGGCTGGATGGATGGATGGCTGGATGGATGGCTGGCTGGAGGGACGGATGGATTGATGGATGGCTGGATGGATGGCTGGATGGATGGATGGCTGAATGGATGGCTGGCGGGAGGGATGGATGGATGGATGGATGGCTGGATGGATGGCTGGATGGATGGATGGCTGGATGGATGGCTGGCTGGAGGGATGGATGGATGGATGGCTGGATGGATGGATGGCCGAATGGATGGCTGGCTGAAGGGATGGATGGATGGATGGATTGCTGAATGGATGGCTGGATGGATGGATGGCTGGATGGATGGCTGGCTGGAGGGATGGATTAATGGATGGATGGATGGATGGATAGCTGGATGGCTGGATGGCTGGATGGATGGCTGGCTGGGCGGATGGATTGATGGATGGATGGCTGGATGGATGGCTGGATGGATGGATGGATAGATGGCTGGCTGGCTGGAGGTATGGATGGATGGATGAATGGCTGGATGGATGGCTGGATGGAGAGATGGATGAATGCATGGATGGCTGGATGAATGGCTGGATGGAGGGATGGCTGGAGAGATGGATGGATGGATGGCCGGATGGATGGATGGCCGAATGGATGGCTGGCTGAAGGAATGGATGGATGGATGGATTGCTGAATGGATGGCTGGATGGATGGATGGCTGGATGGATGGCTGGCTGGAGGGATGGATTAATGGATGGATGGATGGATGGATGGCTGGCTGGAGGGATAGATGGCTGGATGGATGGATGTCCGGATGGATGGCAGGCTGGAGGGATGGATGGATGGCTGGATGGATGGATGGCTGGATGGATGGCTGGCTGGAGGGATGGATGGATGAATGGATGGCTCGATGGATGGCTGGATGGATGGATGGATGGCTGGTTGGATGGATGGATGGCTGGATGTATGGCTGGCTGGAGAGATGGATGAATGGTTGGATGGCTCGATGGATGGCTGGATGAATGGGTGGCGGGAGGGATGGATGGATGGCTGGATGGATGGCTGGATGGATGGATGGCTGGATGGATGGCTGGCTGGAGGGATGGATGGATGGATGGCTAGGTCGATGGATGGCCGAATGGATGGCTGGCTGAAGGGATGGATGGATGGATGGATTCCTGAAATGGATGGCTGGATGGATGGATGGCTGGATGGATGGCTGGCTGGAGCGATGGATTAATGGGTGGATGGATGGCTGGATTGATGGCTGGCTGGGCGGATGGATTGATGGATGGATGGCTGGATGCATGGCTGGATGGATGGATGGATGGATGGCTGTCTGGCTGGAGGTATGGATGAATGCATGGATGGCTGGATGGATGGCTGGATGGAGGGATGGCTGGATGGATGGCTGGCTGGAGGGATGGAGGGATGGATGGATGGCTGGATGATGGCTGGATGGCTGGATGGATGGCTTGCTAGAGGGATGGATGAATGGATGGATGGAAAGCTGGATGGATGGCTGGATGGATGGATGGCTGGATGAATGGCTGGCTGGAGGGATGGATGGATGGATGGATGGCAGGATGGATGGCTGGATGGATGGATGGCTGGATGGATGACTCGCTGGCGGGATGGATGGATGGATGGATGGCTGGATGGATGGATGGCTTGATGGATGGCGTGATGGATGGATGGATGTATGGATGGCTGGCAGGCTGAAGGGATGGATGGATGGATGGATGGCTGAATGGACGGCTGGATGGATGGATGGATGGCTTGATGGATGGCTGGCTGGAGGGATGGATTGATGAATGGATGGCTGGATGGATAGCTGGATGGATGGCTGGATGGATGGCTGGCTGGTGGGATGGATGGATGGATGGATAGCTGGATGGAGGGATGGGTGGATGGTTGGCTGGCTGGAGGGATGGATGGATGGATGGATGGCTGGATGGATGGCTGGATGGAGGGATGGCTGGATGACTGGCGGGATGGAGGGATGGATGGCTGGATGGATGGCTGGATGGATGGATGGCTTAATGACTGGCTGGAAGGAGGGATGGATGGTTGGATGGATGGCTGGATGGATGGATGGATGGCTGGATGTATGGCTGGCTGGAGAGATGGATGAATGGTTGGATGGCTGGATGGATGGCTGAATGAATGGATGGCTGGATCGATGTCTTGCTGGAGGGATGGATGGTTGGATGCCTGGATGGATGGCTGAATGGATGGATGGCTGGATGAATGGCTGGCTGGAGGGATGGATGGATGGATGGATGGATGGCTGGATGGATGGATGGCTGGTTGGATGAGTGGCTGGAGGGATGAATGGATGGATGGATGGCTGAATGGGTGGCTGGATGGATGGATGGCTGGTTGGATGGCTGGCTGGATGGATGGCTGGCTGGAGGGACGGATGGATTGATGGATGGCTGGATGGATGGCTGGATGGATGGATGGCTGAATGGATGGGTGGCGGGAGGGATGGATGGATGGATGGATGGCTGGATGTATGGCTGGATGGATGGATGGCTGGATGGATGGCTGGCTGGAGGGATGGATGGATGGATGGCTGGATGGATGGATGGCCGAATGGATGGCTGGCTGAAGGGATGGATGGATGGATGGATTGCTGAATGGATGGCTGGATGGATGGATGGCTGGATGGATGGCTGGCTGGAGGGATGGATTAATGGATGGATGGATGGATGGATGGCTGGATGGCTGGATGGCTGGATGGATGGCTGGCTGGGCGGATGGTTTGATGGATGGATGGCTGGATGGATGGCTGGATGGATGGATGGATGGATGGCTGGCTGGCTGGAGGTATGGATGGATGGATGAATGGCTGGATGGATGGCTGGATGGAGAGATGGATGAATGCATGGATGGCTGGATGGATGGCTGGATACAGGGATGGCTGGATGGATGGCTGGCTGGAGGGATGGATGGCTGGATGGATGGATGTCCGGATGGATGGCAGGCTGGAGGGATGGATGGATGGCTGGTTGGATGGATGGCTGGATGGATGGCTGGCTGGAGGGATGGATGGATGAATGGATGGCTCGATGGATGGCTGGATGGATGGATGGCTGGATGGATGGCTGGCTGGAGTGATGGATGGATGGATGGATGGCTGGATGGATGGCTGGGTGGATGGCTGGATGGATTGCTGGCTGGAGGAATGGATGGATTAATGGATGGCTGGACGGATGGCTGGATGGATGGAAGGCTGGATGGATGGCTGGCTGCAGGGATGGATGGATGGATGGCTGAATGGATGGCTAGATCGATGGATGGATGGATGGCTGGCTGGAGGGATGGAGTCATGGATGGATGTCTGTATGGATGGCTGGATGGAAGGATGGCTGGATGCATGGCTGGCTGGAGGGATGGATTGATGGATGGATGGCTGGATGGCTGGCTGGATGGATGGCTGGCTGGAGGGATGGATGGATGGATGGATGGCTGGATGGATGGCTGGAAGGATGGATGGCTGGATGGATGGCTGGCTGGAGGGATGGATGGATGGATGGATGGCTGGACGGATGAATGGCTGGATGGATGGCTGGCTGGAGGGATGGATGAATGGATGGATGGCTGGATGGATGGCTGAATGGATGGATGGCTGGATGAATGGCTGGCTGGAGGGATGGATGGATGGATGGATGGCTGGATGGATGGCTGGATGGATGGATGGCTGGATGGATGGCAGGCTGAAGGGATGGATGGATGGCTGGATGGGCGGCTGCATGGATGGATGGCTGGATGGATGGCTGGCTGGAGGGAACGATGGATGGATGGATGGCTGGATGGAAGTCTGGATGGATGGATGGCTGGATGGATGGCTGGCTGGAGGGACGGATGGATGGATGGCTGGATGGATGGCTGGATGGATGGATGGCTGAATGGATGGCTGGCGGGAGGGATGGATGGATGGATGGATGGCAGGATGGGTGGCTGGATGGATGGATGGCTGGATGGATGGCTGGCTGGAGGGATGGATGGATGGATGGCTGGATGGATGGATGGCCGAATGGATGGCTGGCTGAAGGCATGGATGGATGGATGGATTGCTGAATGGATGGCTGAATGGATGGATGGCTGGATGGATGGCTGGCTGGAGGGATGGATTAATGGATGGATGGATGGCTGGATGGCTGGATGGCTGGATGGATGTCTGACTGGGCGGATGGATTGATGGATGGATGGCTGGATGGATGGCTGGATGGATGGATGGATGGATGGCTGGCTGGCTGGAGGTATGGATGGATGGATGAATGGCTGGATGGATGGCTGGATGGAGAGATGGATGAATGCATGGATGGCTGGATGGATAGCTGGATGGAGGGATGGCTGGATGGATGGCTGGCTGGAGGGATGGATGGATGGATGGATGGCTGGATGGATGGCTGGGTGGCGTTATGGATGGCTTGCTGGAGGGATGGAAGGATGGATGGATGGATAGCTGGTCGGATGGCTGGATGGATGGATGGCTGGATGAATGGCTGGCTGGAGGGATGGATGGATGGATGGATGGCAGGATGGATGGCTGGATGGATGGATGGCTGGATGGATGACTCGCTGGCGGGATGGATGGATGGATGGATGGCTGGATGGATGGCTGGATGGATGGATGGCTTGATCGATGGCTGGATGGATGGATGGATGGATGGCTGGATGGATGGATGGTTGGATGGATGGATGGCTGGATGGCTGGAAGGCTGGATGGATGGATGGCTGGGTGGATGGATGGCTGGATGGATGGCAGGCTGAAGGGATGGATGGATGGCTGAATGAACGGCTGGATGGATGGATGGTTTGATGGATGGCTGGCTGGAGGGATGGATTGATGAATGGATGGCTGGATGGATAGCTGGATGGATGGCTGAATGGATGGCTGGCTGGTGGGATGGATGGATGGATGTATAGCTGGATGGAGGGATGGCTGGATGGATGGATGGCTGGATGGATGGCTGGATGGAGGGATGGCTGTATGGGTGGCTGGCTGGAGGGATGGATGGCTAGATGGATGGCTGGATGGATGGATGGGTTAATGACTGGCTGGAAGGAGGGATGTATGGATGGATGGATGGATGGATGGATGGCTGGATGTATGGCTGGCTGGAGAGATGGATGAATGGTTGGATGGCTGGATGGATGGCTGGATGGAGGGATGGCTGGATGGATGGCTGGCTGGAGGGATGGATGGATGGATGGATGTCTGGATGGATGGCTGGATGAATGGATGGCTGGATGGATGGCTTGCTGGAGGGATGGACGGTTGGATGGCTGGATGGATGGCTGAATGGATGGATGGCTGGATGAATGGCTGGCTGGAGGGATGGATGGATGGATGGCTGGATGGATGGCTGGATAGATGGATGGCTGGTTGGATGACTGGCTAGAGGGATGGATGGATGTATGGATGGCTGGATGGGCGGCTGGATGGATGGATGGCTGGATGGATGGCTGGCTGGAGGGAAGGATGGTTGGCTGGATGGAAGGCTGGATGGATGGATGGCTGCATGGATGGCTGGCTGGAGGGACGGATGGATGGATGGCTGGATTGATGGCTGGATGGATGGATGGCTGAATGGATGGCTGGCGGGAGGGATGGATGGATGGATGGATGGCTGGATGGATGGCTGGATGGATGGATGGCTGGATGGATGGCTGGCTGGAGGGATGGATGGATGGATGGTTGGATGGATGGATGGCCGAATGGATGGCTGGCTGAATGGATGGATGGATGGATGGATTGCTGAATGGATGGCTGGATGGATGGATGGCTGGATGGATGGCTGGCTGGAGGGATGGATTAATGGATGGATGGATGGATGGATAGCTGGATGGCTGGATGGATGGATGGATGTCTGGCTGGGCGGATGCATTGATGAATGGATGGCTGGGTGGATGGCTGAATGGATGGATGGATGGATTGCTGGCTGGATGGAGGTATGGATGGATGGATGAATGGCTGGATGGATGGCTTGATGGAGAGATGGATGAATGCATGGATGTTTGGATGGATGGCTGGATGGAGGGATGGCTGGATGGATGGCTGGCTGGAGGGATGGATGGATGGATGGATGGCTGGATGGAGAGATGGGTGAATGCATGGATGGCTGGATGGATAGCTGGATGGAGGGATGGCTGGATGGATGGCTGGCTGGAGGGATGGATGGCTGGCTGGATGGCTGGATGGATGGCTGGGTGGCTGGATGGATGGCTTGCTGGAGGGATGGAAGGATGGATGGATGGATAGCTGGACGGATGGATGGATGGATGGCTGGATAAATGGCTGGCTGGAGGGATGGATGGATGGATGGCAGGATGGATGGCTGGATAGATGGATGGCTGGATGGATGACTCGCTGGCGGGATGGATGGATGGATGGATGGCTGGATGGATGGCTGGATGGATGGATGGCTTGATGGATGGCTGGATGGATGGATGGATGGATGGCTGGATGGATGGATGGTTGGATGGATGGATGGCTGGATGGCTGGAAGGCTGGATGGATGGATGGCTGGATGGATGGATGGCTGGATGGATGGCAGGCTGAAGGGATGGATGGATGGCTGAATGAACGGCTGGATGGATGGATGGCTTGATGGATGGCTGGCTGGAGGGATGGATTGATGAATGGATGGCTGGATGTATAGCTGGATGGATGGCTGAAAGGATGGCTGGCTGGTGGGATGGATGGATAGCTGGATGGAGGGATGGCTGGATGGATGGATGGCTGGATGGATGGCTGGATGGAGGGATGGCTGGATGGCTGGCTTGCTGGAGGGATGGATGGCTAGATGGATGGCTGGATGGATGGATGGGTTAATGACTGGCTGGAAGGAGGGATGTATGGATGGATGGATGGATGGATGGATGGCTGGATGTATGGCCGGCTGGAGAGATGGATGAATGGTTGGATGGCTGGATGGATGGCTGGATGGAGGGATGGCTGGATGGATGGCTGGCTGGAGGGATGGATGGATGGATGGATGGCTGGATGGATGGCTGGATGAATGGATGGCTGGATGGATGGCTTGCTGGAGGGATGGATGGTTGGATGGCTGGATGGATGGCTGAATGGATGGATGGCTGGATGAATGGCTGGCTGGAGGGATGGATGGATGGATGGCTGGATGGATGGCTGGATAGATGGATGGCTGGTTGGATGACTGGCTGGAGGGATGGATGGATGTATGGATGGCTGGATGGGCGGCTGGATGGATGGATGGCTGGATGGATGGCTGGCTGGAGGGAAGGATGGATGGATGGATGGCTGGATTGAAGGCTGGATGGATGGATGGCTGCATGGATGGCTGGCTGGAGGGACGGATGGATGGATGGCTGGATGGATGGCTGGATGGATGGATGGCTGAATGGATGGCTGGCGGGAGGGATGGATGGATGGATGGATGGCTGGATGGATGGCTGGATGGATGGATGGCTGGATGGATGGCTGGCTGGAGGGATGGATGGATGGATGGTTGGATGGATGGATGGCCGAATGGATGGCTGGCTGAATGGATGGATCGATTGCTGAATGGATGGCTGGATGGATGGATGGCTGGATGGATGGCTGGCTGGAGGGATGGATTAATGGATGGATGGATGGATGGATGGCTGGATGGCTGGATGGATGGATGGATGTCTGGCTGGGCGGATGGATTGATGGATGGATGGCTGGGTGGATGGCTGGATGGATGGATGGATGGATGGCTGGCTGGCTGGAGGTATGGATGGATGGTTGAATGGCTGGATGGATGGCTTGATGGAGAGATGGATGAATGCATGGATGGCTCGATGGATGGCTGGATGGAGGGATGGCTGGATGGATGGCTGGCTGGAGGGATGAATGGATGGATGGATGGCTGGATGGATGGCTGGATGGAAGGCTGGATGGATGGATGGATGGCTGGATGGATGGCTGGCTGGAGGGACGGATGGATGAATGGATGGCTGGATGGATGGCTGGATGGATGGATGGCTGAATGGATGGCTGGCGGGAGGGATGGATGGATGGATGGCTGGATGGATGGTTGGATGGATGGATGGCTGGATGGATGGCTGGCTGGAGTGATGGATGAATGGATGGTTGGATGGATGGATGGCCGAATGGATGGCTGGCTGAAGGGATGGATGGAGGAATGGATTGCTGAATGGATAGCTAGATGGATGGATGGCTGGATGGATGGCTGGCTGGAGGGATGGATTAATGAATGGATGGATGGATGGATGGCTGGATGGCTGGATGGATGGCTGGCTGGGCGGATGGATTGATGGATGGATGGCTGGATGGATGGCTGGTTGGATGGATGGATGGATGGCTGGCTGGCTGGAGGTATGGATGGATGGATGAATGGCTGGATGGATGGATGGATGAATGGCTGGAGGGATGGATGGATGAATGGATGGCTCGATGGATGGCTGGATGGATGGATGGCTGGATGGATGGCTGGCTGGAGTGATGGATGGATGGATGGATGGCTGGATGGATGGCTGGGTGGATGGCTGGATGGATTGCTGGCTGGAGGAATGGATGGATTAATGGATGGCTGGACGGATGGCTGGATGGATGGAAGGCTGGATGGATGGCTGGCTGCAGGGATGGATGGATGGATGGCTGAATGGATGGCTAGATCGATGGATGGATGGATGGCTGGCTGGAGGGATGGAGTCATGGATGGATGTCTGGATGGATGGCTGGATGGAAGGATGGCTGGATGCATGGCTGGCTGGAGGGATGGATTGATGGATGGATGGCTGGATGGCTGGCTGGATGGATGGCTGGCTGGAGGGATGGATGGATGGATGGATGGCTGGATGGATGGCTGGAAGGATGGATGGCTGGATGGATGGCTGGCTGGAGGGATGGATGGATGGATGGATGGCTGGACGGATGAATGGCTGGATGGATGGCTGGCTGGAGATTGGATGAATGGATGGATGGCTGGATGGATGGCTGAATGGATGGATGGCTGGATGAATGGCTGGCTGGAGGGATGGATGGATGGATGGATGGCTGGATGGATGGCTGGATGGATGGATGGCTGGATGGATGGCAGGCTGAAGGGATGGATGGATGGCTGGATGGGCGGCTGCATGGATGGATGGCTGGATGGATGGCTGGCTGGAGGGAACGATGGATGGATGGATGGCTGGATGGAAGTCTGGATGGATGGATGGCTGGATGGATGGCTGGCTGGAGGGACGGATGGATGGATGGCTGGATGGATGGCTGGATGGATGGATGGCTGAATGGATGGCTGGCGGGAGGGATGGATGGATGGATGGATGGCAGGATGGGTGGCTGGATGGATGGATGGCTGGATGGATGGCTGGCTGGAGGGATGGATGGATGGATGGCTGGATGGATGGATGGCCGAATGGATGGCTGGCTGAAGGCATGGATGGATGGATGGATGGCTGGATGGATGGCTGGGTGGATGGCTGGATGGATTGCTGGCTGGAGGAATGGATGGATTAATGGATGGCTGGACGGATGGCTGGATGGATGGAAGGCTGGATGGATGGCTGGCTGCAGGGATGGATGGATGGATGGCTGAATGGATGGCTAGATCGATGGATGGATGGATGGCTGGCTGGAGGGATGGAGTCATGGATGGATGTCTGGATGGATGGCTGGATGGAAGGATGGCTGGATGCATGGCTGGCTGGAGGGATGGATTGATGGATGGATGGCTGGATGGCTGGCTGGATGGATGGCTGGCTGGAGGGATGGATGGATGGATGGATGGCTGGATGGATGGCTGGAAGGATGGATGGCTGGATGGATGGCTGGCTGGAGGGATGGATGGATGGATGGATGGCTGGACGGATGAATGGCTGGATGGATGGCTGGCTGGAGGGATGGATGAATGGATGGATGGCTGGATGGATGGCTGAATGGATGGATGGCTGGATGAATGGCTGGCTGGAGGGATGGATGGATGGATGGATGGCTGGATGGATGGCTGGATGGATGGATGGCTGGATGGATGGCAGGCTGAAGGGATGGATGGATGGCTGGATGGGCGGCTGCATGGATGGATGGCTGGATGGATGGCTGGCTGGAGGGAACGATGGATGGATGGATGGCTGGATGGAAGTCTGGATGGATGGATGGCTGGATGGATGGCTGGCTGGAGGGACGGATGGATGGATGGCTGGATGGATGGCTGGATGGATGGATGGCTGAATGGATGGCTGGCGGGAGGGATGGATGGATGGATGGATGGCAGGATGGGTGGCTGGATGGATGGATGGCTGGATGGATGGCTGGCTGGAGGGATGGATGGATGGATGGCTGGATGGATGGATGGCCGAATGGATGGCTGGCTGAAGGCATGGATGGATGGATGGATTGCTGAATGGATGGCTGAATGGATGGATGGCTGGATGGATGGCTGGCTGGAGGGATGGATTAATGGATGGATGGATGGCTGGATGGCTGGATGGCTGGATGGATGTCTGACTGGGCGGATGGATTGATGGATGGATAGCTGGATGGATGGCTGGATGGATGGATGGATGGATGGCTGGCTGGCTGGAGGTATGGATGGATGGATGAATGGCTGGATGGATGGCTGGATGGAGAGATGGATGAATGCATGGATGGCTGGATGGATAGCTGGATGGAGGGATGGCTGGATGGATGGCTGGCTGGAGGGATGGATGGATGGATGGATGGCTGGATGGATGGCTGGGTGGCGTTATGGATGGCTTGCTGGAGGGATGGAAGGATGGATGGATGGATAGCTGGACGGATGGCTGGATGGATGGATGGCTGGATGAATGGCTGGCTGGAGGGATGGATGGATGGATGGATGGCAGGATGGATGGCTGGATGGATGGATGGCTGGATGGATGACTCGCTGGCGGGATGGATGGATGGATGGATGGCTGGATGGATGGCTGGATGGATGGATGGCTTGATCGATGGCTGGATGGATGGATGGATGGATGGCTGGATGGATGGATGGTTGGATGGATGGATGGCTGGATGGCTGGAAGGCTGGATGGATGGATGGCTGGGTGGATGGATGGCTGGATGGATGGCAGGCTGAAGGGATGGATGGATGGCTGAATGAACGGCTGGATGGATGGATGGTTTGATGGATGGCTGGCTGGAGGGATGGATTGATGAATGGATGGCTGGATGGATAGCTGGATGGATGGCTGAATGGATGGCTGGCTGGTGGGATGGATGGATGGATGTATAGCTGGATGGAGGGATGGCTGGATGGATGGATGGCTGGATGGATGGCTGGATGGAGGGATGGCTGTATGGGTGGCTGGCTGGAGGGATGGATGGCTAGATGGATGGCTGGATGGATGGATGGGTTAATGACTGGCTGGAAGGAGGGATGTATGGATGGATGGATGGATGGATGGATGGCTGGATGTATGGCTGGCTGGAGAGATGGATGAATGGTTGGATGGATGGATGGATGTCTGGATGGATGGCTGGATGAATGGATGGCTGGATGGATGGCTTGCTGGAGGGATGGATGGTTGGATGGCTGGATGGATGGCTGAATGGATGGATGGCTGGATGAATGGCTGGCTGGAGGGATGGATGGATGGATGGCTGGATGGATGGCTGGATAGATGGATGGCTGGTTGGATGACTGGCTAGAGGGATGGATGGATGTATGGATGGCTGGATGGGCGGCTGGATGGATGGATGGCTGGATGGATGGCTGGCTGGAGGGAAGGATGGTTGGCTGGATGGAAGGCTGGATGGATGGATGGCTGCATGGATGGCTGGCTGGAGGGACGGATGGATGGATGGCTGGATTGATGGCTGGATGGATGGATGGCTGAATGGATGGCTGGCGGGAGGGATGGATGGATGGATGGATGGCTGGATGGATGGCTAGATGGATGGATGGCTGGATGGCTGGCTGGCTGGAGGGATGGATGGATGGATGGTTGGATGGATGGATGGCCGAATGGATGGCTGGCTGAATGGATGGATGGATGGATGGATTGCTGAATGGATGGCTGGATGGATGGATGGCTGGATGGATGGCTGGCTGGAGGGATGGATTAATGGATGGATGGATGGATGGATAGCTGGATGGCTGGATGGATGGATGGATGTCTGGCTGGGCGGATGCATTGATGAATGGATGGCTGGGTGGATGGCTGAATGGATGGATGGATGGATTGCTGGCTGGATGGAGGTATGGATGGATGGATGAATGGCTGGATGGATGGCTTGATGGAGAGATGGATGAATGCATGGATGTTTGGATGGATGGCTGGATGGAGGGATGGCTGGATGGATGGCTGGCTGGAGGGATGGATGGATGGATGGATGGCTGGATGGAGAGATGGATGAATGCATGGATGGCTGGATGGATAGCTGGATGGAGGGATGGCTGGATGGATGGCTGGCTGGAGGGATGGATGGCTGGCTGGATGGCTGGATGGATGGCTGGGTGGCTGGATGGATGGCTTGCTGGAGGGATGGAAGGATGGATGGATGGATAGCTGGACGGATGGATGGATGGATGGCTGGATAAATGGCTGGCTGGAGGGATGGATGGATGGATGGCAGGATGGATGGCTGGATAGATGGATGGCTGGATGGATGACTCGCTGGCGGGATGGATGGATGGATGGATGGCTGGATGGATGGCTGGATGGATGGATGGCTTGATGGATGGCTGGATGGATGGATGGATGGATGGCTGGATGGATGGATGGTTGGATGGATGGATGGCTGGATGGCTGGAAGGCTGGATGGATGGATGGCTGGATGGATGGATGGCTGGATGGATGGCAGGCTGAAGGGATGGATGGATGGCTGAATGAACGGCTGGATGGATGGATGGCTTGATGGATGGCTGGCTGGAGGGATGGATTGATGAATGGATGGCTGGATGTATAGCTGGATGGATGGCTGAAAGGATGGCTGGCTGGTGGGATGGATGGATAGCTGGATGGAGGGATGGCTGGATGGATGGATGGCTGGATGGATGGCTGGATGGAGGGATGGCTGGATGGCTGGCTGGCTGGAGGGATGGATGGCTAGATGGATGGCTGGATGGATGGATGGGTTAATGACTGGCTGGAAGGAGGGATGTATGGATGGATGGATGGATGGATGGATGGCTGGATGTATGGCCGGCTGGAGAGATGGATGAATGGTTGGATGGCTGGATGGATGGCTGGATGGAGGGATGGCTGGATGGATGGCTGGCTGGAGGGATGGATGGATGGATGGATGGCTGGATGGATGGCTGGATGAATGGATGGCTGGATGGATGGCTTGCTGGAGGGATGGATGGTTGGATGGCTGGATGGATGGCTGAATGGATGGATGGCTGGATGAATGGCTGGCTGGAGGGATGGATGGATGGATGGATGGCTGGATAGATGGATGGCTGGTTGGATGACTGGCTGGAGGGATGGATGGATGTATGGATGGCTGGATGGGCGGCTGGATGGATGGATGGCTGGATGGATGGCTGGCTGGAGGGAAGGATGGATGGATGGATGGCTGGATTGAAGGCTGGATGGATGGATGGCTGCATGGATGGCTGGCTGGAGGGACGGATGGATGGATGGCTGGATGGATGGCTGGAAGGATGGATGGCTGAATGGATGGCTGGCGGGAGGGATGGATGGATGGATGGATGGCTGGATGGATGGCTGGATGGATGGATGGCTGGATGGATGGCTGGCTGGAGGGATGGATGGATGGATGGTTGGATGGATGGATGGCCGAATGGATGGCTGGCTGAATGGATGGATCGATTGCTGAATGGATGGCTGGATGGATGGATGGCTGGATGGATGGCTGGCTGGAGGGATGGATTAATGGATGGATGGATGGATGGATGGCTGGATGGCTGGATGGATGGATGGATGTCTGGCTGGGCGGATGGATTGATGGATGGATGGCTGGGTGGATGGCTGGATGGATGGATGGATGGATGGCTGGCTGGCTGGAGGTATGGATGGATGGTTGAATGGCTGGATGGATGGCTTGATGGAGAGATGGATGAATGCATGGATGGCTCGATGGATGGCTGGATGGAGGGATGGCTGGATGGATGGCTGGCTGGAGGGATGAATGGATGGATGGATGGCTGGATGGATGGCTGGATGGAAGGCTGGATGGATGGATGGATGGCTGGATGGATGGCTGGCTGGAGGGACGGATGGATGAATGGATGGCTGGATGGATGGCTGGATGGATGGATGGCTGAATGGATGGCTGGCGGGAGGGATGGATGGATGGATGGCTGGATGGATGGTTGGATGGATGGATGGCTGGATGGATGGCTGGCTGGAGTGATGGATGAATGGATGGTTGGATGGATGGATGGCCGAATGGATGGCTGGCTGAAGGGATGGATGGAGGAATGGATTGCTGAATGGATAGCTAGATGGATGGATGGCTGGATGGATGGCTGGCTGGAGGGATGGATTAATGAATGGATGGATGGATGGATGGCTGGATGGCTGGATGGATGGCTGGCTGGGCGGATGGATTGATGGATGGATGGCTGGATGGATGGCTGGTTGGATGGATGGATGGATGGCTGGCTGGCTGGAGGTATGGATGGATGGATGAATGGCTGGATGGATGGATGGATGGAGAGATGGATGAATGCATGGATGGCTGGATGGATGGCTGGATGGAGGGATGGCTGGATGGATGGCTGGCTGGAGGGATGGATGGCTGGATGGATGGATGTCCGGATGGATGGCTGGCTGGAGGGATGGATGGATGGATGGATGGCTGGATGGATGGATGGCTGGATGGATGGCTGGCTGGAGGGATGGATGGATGGATGGATGGCTCGATGGATGGCTGGATGGATGGATGGCTGGATGGATGGCTGGCTGGAGTGATGGATGGATGGATGGATGGCTGGATGGATGGCTGGATGGGTGGCTGGATGGATTGCTGGCTGGAGGAATGGATGGATTAATGGATGGCTGGACGGATGGCTGGATGGATGGAAGGCTGGATGGATGGCTGGCTGCAGGGATGGATGGATGGATGGATGGCTGAATGGATGGCTAGATCGATGGATGGATGGATGGCTGGCTGGAGGGATGGAGTCATGGATGGATGTCTGGATGGTTGGCTGGATGGAAGGATGGCTGGATGCATGGCTGGCTGGAGGGATGGATTGATGGATGGATGGCTGGATGGCTGGCTGGATGGATGGCTGGCTGGAGGGATGGATGGATGGATGGATGGCTGGAAGGATGGATGGCTGGATGGATGGATGGATGGATGGCTGGCTGGCTGGAGGTATGGATGGATGGATGAATGGCTGGATGGATGGCTTGATGGAGAGATGGATGAATGCATGGATGGCTGGATGGATGGCTGGATGGAGGGATGGCTGGATGGATGGCTGGTTGGAGGGATGGATGGATGGATGGATGGCTGGATGGATGGCTGGATGGAAGGCTGGATGGATGGATGGATGGCTGGATGGATGGCTGGCTGGAGGGACGGATGGATGGATGGATGGCTGGATGGATGGCTGGATGGATGGATGGCTGAATGGATGGCTGGCGGGAGGGATGGATGGCTGGATGGATGGCTGGATGGATGGATGGCTGGATGGATGGCTGGCTGGAGGCATGGATGAATGGATGGCTGGATGGATGGATGGCCGAATGGATGGCTGGCTGAAGGGATGGATGGAGGAATGGATTGCTGAATGGATGGCTGGATGGATGGATGGCTGGTTGGATGGCTGGCTTGAGGGATGGATTAATGAATGGATGGATGGATGGATGGCTGGATGGCTGGATGGATGACTCGCTGGCGGGATGGATGGATGGATGGATGGCTGGATGGATGGCTGGATGGATGGATGGCTTGATCGATGGCTGGATGGATGGATGGATGGATGGCTGGATGGATGCATGGTTGGATGGATGGATGGCTGGATGGCTGGAAGGCTGGATGGATGGATGGCTGGATGGATGGATGGCTGGATGGATGGCAGGCTGAAGGGATGGATGGATGGCTGAATGAACGGCTGGATGGATGGATGGCTTGATGGATGGCTGGTTGGAGGGATGGATTGATGAATGGATGGCTGGATGGATAGCTGGATGGATGGCTGAATGGATGGCTGGCTGGTGGGATGGATGGATGGATGGATAGCTGGATGGAGGGATGGCTGGATGGATGGATGGCTGGATGGATGGCTGGATGGAGGGATGGCTGGATGGGTGGCTGGCTGGAGGGATGGATGGCTAGATGGATGGCTGGATGGATGGATGGGTTAATGACTGGCTGGAAGGAGGGATGTATGGATGGATGGATGGATGGATGGATGGCTGGATGTCTGGCTGGCTGGAGAGATGGATGAATGGTTGGATGGCTGGATGGATGGCTGGATGTAGGGATGGCTGGATGGATGGCTGGCTGGAGGGATGGATGGATGGATGGATGTCTGGATGGATGGCTGGATGAATGGATGGCTGGATGGATGGCTTGCTGGAGGGATGGATGGTTGGATGGCTGGATGGATGGCTGAATGGATGGATGGCTGGATGAATGGCTGGCTGGAGGGATGGATGGATGGATGGCTGGATGGATGGCTGGATAGATGGATGGCTGGTTGGATGACTGGCTGGAGGGATGGATGGATGTATGGATGGCTGGATGGGCGGCTGGATGGATGGATGGCTGGATGGATGGCTGGCTGGAGGGAAGGATGGATGGATGGATGGCTGGAGGGAAGGCTGGATGGATGGATGGCTGCATGCATGGCTGGCTGGAGGGACGGATGGATGGATGGCTGGATGGATGGCTGGATGGATGGATGGCTGAATGGATGGCTGGCGGGAGGGATGGATGGATGGATGGATGGCTGAATGGATGGCTGGATGGATGGATGGCTGGATGGATGGCTGGCTGGAGGGATGGATTGATGGATGGTTGGATGGATGGATGGCCGAATGGATGGCTGGCTGAATGGATGGATGGATGGATGGATTGCTGAATGGATGGCTGGATGGATGGATGGCTGGATGGATGGCTGGCTGGAGGGATGGATTAATGGATGGATGGATGGATGGATGGCTGGATGGCTGGATGGCTGGATGGATGGATGGATATCTGGCTGGGCGGATGGATTGATGGATGGATGGCTGGGTGGATGGCTGGATGGATGGATGGATGGATGGCTGGCTGGCTGGAGGTGTGGATGGATGGATGAATGGCTGGATGGATGGCTTGATGGAGAGATGGATGAATGCATGGATGGTTGGATGGATGGCTGGATGGAGGGATGGCTGGATGGATGGCTGGCTGGAGGGATGGATGGATGGATGGATGGCTGGATGGAGAGATGGATGAATGCATGGATGGCTGGATGGATAGCTGGATGGAGGGATGGCTGGATGGATGGCTGGCTGGAGGGATGGATGAATGGATGGATGGCTGGATGGATGGCTGGGTGGCTGGATGGATGGCTTGCTGGAGGGATGGAAGGATGGATGGATGGATAGCTGGACGGATGGCTGGACGGATGGATGGCTGGATGAATGGCTGGCTGGAGGGATGGATGGATGGATGGATGGCAGGATGGATGGCTGGATGGATGGATGGCTGGATGGATGACTCGCTGGCGGGATGGATGGATGGATGGATGGCTGGATGGATAGCTGGATGGATGGATGGCTTGATGGATGGCTGGATGGATGGATGGATGGATGGCTGGATGGATGGATGGTTGGATGGATGGATGTCTGGATGGCTGGAAGGCTGGATGGATGGATGGCTGGATGGATGGATGGCTGGATGGATGGCAGGCTGAAGGGATGGATGGATGGCTGAATGAACGGCTGGATGGATGGATGGCTTGATGGATGGCTGGCTGGAGGGATGGATTGATGAATGGATGGCTGGATGTATAGCTGGATGGATGGCTGAAAGGATGGCTGGCTGGTGGGATGGATCGATGGATGGATAGCTGGATGGATGGATGGATGGATGGCTGACTGGCTGGAGGTATGGATGGATGGATGAATGGCTGGATGGATGGCTGGATGGAGAGATGGATGAATGCATGGATGGCTGGATGGATGGCTGGGTGGATGGCTGGATGGATTGCTGGCTGGAGGAATGGATGGATTAATGGATGGCTGGACGGATGGCTGGATGGATGGAAGGCTGGATGGATGGCTGGCTGCAGGGATGGATGGATGGATGGCTGAATGGATGGCTAGATCGATGGATGGATGGATGGCTGGCTGGAGGGATGGAGTCATGGATGGATGTCTGGATGGATGGCTGGATGGAAGGATGGCTGGATGCATGGCTGGCTGGAGGGATGGATTGATAGATGGATGGCTGGATGGCTGGCTGGATGGATGGCTGGATGGAGGGATGGATGGATGGATGGATGGCTGGATGGATGGCTGGAAGGATGGATGGCTGGATGGATGGCTGGCTGGAGGGATGGATGGATGGATGGATGGCTGGACGGATGAATGGCTGGATGGATGGCTGGCTGGAGGGATGGATGAATGGATGGATGGCTGGATGGATGGCTGAATGGATGGATGGCTGGATGAATGGCTGGCTGGAGCGATGGATGGATGGATGGATGGCTGGATGGATGGCTGGATGGATGGATGGCTGGATGGATGGCAGGCTGAAGGGATGGATGGATGGCTGGATGGGCGGCTGTATGGATGGATGGCTGGATGGATGGCTGGCTGGAGGGATGGATGGAAGAATGGATGGCTGGATGGAAGGCTGGATGGATGGATGGCTGGATGGATGGCTGGCTGGAGGGACGGATGGATGGATGGCTGGATGGATGGCTGGATGGATGGATGGCTGAATGGATGGCTGGCGGGAGGGATGGATGGATGGATGGATGGATGGCTGGATGGCTGGCTGGAGGGATGGATGGATGGATGGCTGGATGGATGGATGGCCGAATGGATGGCTGGCTGAAGGCATGGATGGATGGATGGATTGCTGAATGGATGGCTGAATGGATGGATGGCTGGATGGATGGCTGGCTGGAGGGATGGATTAATGGATGGATGGATGGCTGGATGGCTGGATGGCTGGATGGATGTCTGGCTGGAGGGATGGATTGATGAATGGATGGTTGGATGTATAGCTGGATGGATGGCTGAAAGGATGGCTGGCTGGTGGGATGGATGGTTGGATGGATGGCTGGCTGGAGGGATGGATGGATGAATGGATGGCTGGATGGATGTCTGGGTGGATGGCTGGATGGATTGCTGGCTGGAGGAATGGATGGATTAATGGATGGCTGGACGGATGGCTGGATGGATGGAAGGCTGGATGGATGGCTGGCTGCAGGAATGGATGGATGGATGGCTGAATGGATGGCTAGATCGATGGATGGATGGATGGCTGGCTGGAGGGATGGAGTCATGGATGGATGTCTGGATGGATGGCTGGATGGAAGGATGGCTGGATGCATGGCTGGCTGGAGGGATGGATTGATGGATGGATGGCTGGATGGCTGGCTGGATGGATGGCTGGATGGAGGGATGGATGGATGGATGGATGGCTGGATGGATGGCTGGAAGGATGGATGGCTGGATGGATGGCTGGCTGGAGGGATGGATGGATGGATGGCTGGACGGATGAATGGCTGGATGGATGGCTGTCTGGAGGGATAGATGAATGGATGGATGGCTGGATGGATGGCTGAATGGATGGATGGCTGGATGAATGGCTGGCTGGAGGGATGGATGGATGGATGGATGGCTGGATGGATGGCTGGATGGATGGATGGCTGGATGGATGGCAGGCTGAAGGGATGGATGGATGGCTGGATGGGCGGCTGCATGGATGGATGGCTGGATGGATGGCTGGCTGGAGGGATGGATGGAAGAATGGATGGCTGGATGGAAGGCTGGATGGATGGATGGCTGGATGGATGGCTGGCTGGAGGGACGGATGGATGGATGGCTGGATGGATGGCTGGATGGATGGATGGCTGAATGGATGGCTGGCGGGAGGGATGGATGGATGGATGGATGGATGGCTGGATGGGTGGCTGGATGGATGGATGGCTGGATGGATGGCTGGCTGGAGGGATGGATGGATGGATGGCTGGATGGATGGATGGCCGAATGGATGGCTGGCTGAAGGCATGGATGGATGGATGGATTGCTGAATGGATGGCTGAATGGATGGATGGCTGGATGGATGGCTGGCTGGAGGGATGGATTAATGGATGGATGGATGGCTGGATGGCTGGATGGCTGGATGGATGTCTGGCTGGGCGGATGGATTGATGGATGGATGGCTGGATGGATGGCTGGATGGATGGATGGATGGATGGCTGGCTGGCTGGAGGTATGGATGGATGGATGAATGGCTGGATGGATGGCTGGATGGAGAGATGGATGAATGCATGGATGGCTGGATGGATAGCTGGATGGAGGGATGGCTGGATGGATGGCTGGCTGGAGGGATGGATGGATGGATGGATGGCTGGATGGATGGCTGGGTGGCTGGATGGATGGCTTGCTGGAGGTATGGATTGATGGATGGATGGATAGCTGGACGGATGGCTGGATGGATGGATGGCTGGATGAATGGCTGGCTGGAGGGATGGATGGATGGATGGATGGCAGGATGGATGGCTGGATGGATGGATGGCTGGATGGATGACTCGCTGGCGGGATGGATGGATGGATGGATGGCTGGATGGATGGCTGGATGGATGGATGGCTTGATCGATGGCTGGATGGATGGATGTATGGATGGCTGGATGGATGGATGGTTGGATGGATGGATGGTTGGATGGCTGGAAGGCTGGATGGATGGATGGCTGGATGGATGGATGGCTGGATGGATGGCAGCCTGAAGGGATGGATGGATGGCTGAATGAACGGCTGGATGGATGGATGGCTTGATGGATGGCTGGCTGGAGGGATGGATTGATGAATGGATGGCAGGATGGATAGCTGGATGGATGGCTGAATGGATGGCTGGCTGGTGGGATGGATGAATGGATGGATAGCTGGATGGAGGGATGGCTGGATGGATGGATGGCTGGATGGATGGCTGGATGGAGGGATGGCTGGATGGGTGGCTGGCTGCAGGGATGGATGGCTAGATGGATGGCTGGATGGATGGATGGGTTAATGACTGGCTGGAAGGAGGGATGTATGGATGGATGGATGGATGGATGGATGGCTGGATGTATGGCTGGCTGGAGAGATGGATGAATGGTTGGATGGCTGGATGGATGGCTGGATGGAGGGATGGCTGGATGGATGGCTGGCTGGAGGGACGGATGGATGGATGGCTGGATGGATGGCTGGATGGATGGATGGCTGAATGGATGGCTGGCGGGAGGGATGGATGGATGGATGGATGGCTGGATGGATGGCTGGATGGATGGATGGCTGGATGGATGGCTGGCTGGAGGGATGGATGGATGGATGCTTGGATGGATGGATGGCCGAAAGGATGGCTGGCTGAATGGATGGATGGATGGATGGATTGCTGAATGGATGGCTGGATGGATGGATGGCTGGATGGATGGCTGGCTGGAGGGATGGATTAATGGATGGATGGATGGATGGATAGCTGGATGGCTGGATGGATGGATGGATGTCTGGCTGGGCGGATGGATTGATGGATGGATGGCTGGGTGGATGGCTGGATGGATGGATGGATGGATTGCTGGCTGGATGGAGGTATGGATGGATGGATGAATGGCTGGATGGATGGCTTGATGGAGAGATGGATGAATGCATGGATGGTTGGATGGATGGCTGGATGGAGGGTTGGCTGGATGGATGGCTGGCTGGAGGGATGGATGGATGGATGGATGGCTGGATGGAGAGATGGATGAATGCATGGATGGCTGGATGGATAGCTGGATGGAGGGATGGCTGGATGGATGGCTGGCTGGAGGGATGGATGGCTGGCTGGATGGCTGGATGGATGGCTGGGTGGCTGGATGGATGGCTTGCTGGAGGGATGGAAGGATGGATGGATGGATAGCTGGACGGATGGATGGATGGATGGCTGGATAAATGGCTGGCTGGAGGGATGGATGGATGGATGGCAGGATGGATGGCTGGATAGATGGATGGCTGGATGGATGACTCGCTGGCGGGATGGATGGATGGATGGATGGCTGGATGGATGGCTGGATGGATGGATGGCTTGATGGATGGCTGGATGGATGGATGGATGGATGGCTGGATGGATGGATGGTTGGATGGATGGATGGCTGGATGGCTGGAAGGCTGGATGGATGGATGGCTGGATGGATGGATGGCTGGATGGATGGCAGGCTGAAGGGATGGATGGATGGCTGAATGAACGGCTGGATGGATGGATGGCTTGATGGATGGCTGGCTGGAGGGATGGATTGATGAATGGATGGCTGGATGTATAGCTGGATGGATGGCTGAAAGGATGGCTGGCTGGTGGGATGGATGGATAGCTGGATGGAGGGATGGCTGGATGGATGGATGGCTGGATGGATGGCTGGATGGAGGGATGGCTGGATGGCTGGCTGGCTGGAGGGATGGATGGCTAGATGGATGGCTGGATGGATGGATGGGTTAATGACTGGCTGGAAGGAGGGATGTATGGATGGATGGATGGATGGATGGATGGCTGGATGTATGGCCGGCTGGAGAGATGGATGAATGGTTGGATGGCTGGATGGATGGCTGGATGGAGGGATGGCTGGATGGATGGCTGGCTGGAGGGATGGATGGATGGATGGATGGCTGGATGGATGGCTGGATGAATGGATGGCTGGATGGATGGCTTGCTGGAGGGATGGATGGTTGGATGGCTGGATGGATGGCTGAATGGATGGATGGCTGGATGAATGGCTGGCTGGAGGGATGGATGGATGGATGGATGGCTGGATAGATGGATGGCTGGTTGGATGACTGGCTGGAGGGATGGATGGATGTATGGATGGCTGGATGGGCGGCTGGATGGATGGATGGCTGGATGGATGGCTGGCTGGAGGGAAGGATGGATGGATGGATGGCTGGATTGAAGGCTGGATGGATGGATGGCTGCATGGATGGCTGGCTGGAGGGGCGGATGGATGGATGGCTGGATGGATGGCTGGAAGGATGGATGGCTGAATGGATGGCTGGCGGGAGGGATGGATGGATGGATGGATGGCTGGATGGATGGCTGGATGGATGGATGGCTGGATGGATGGCTGGCTGGAGGGATGGATGGATGGATGGTTGGATGGATGGATGGCCGAATGGATGGCTGGCTGAATGGATGGATCGATTGCTGAATGGATGGCTGGATGGATGGATGGCTGGATGGATGGCTGGCTGGAGGGATGGATTAATGGATGGATGGATGGATGGATGGCTGGATGGCTGGATGGATGGATGGATGTCTGGCTGGGCGGATGGATTGATGGATGGATGGCTGGGTGGATGGCTGGATGGATGGATGGATGGATGGCTGGCTGGCTGGAGGTATGGATGGATGGTTGAATGGCTGGATGGATGGCTTGATGGAGAGATGGATGAATGCATGGATGGCTCGATGGATGGCTGGATGGAGGGATGGCTGGATGGATGGCTGGCTGGAGGGATGAATGGATGGATGGATGGCTGGATGGATGGCTGGATGGAAGGCTGGATGGATGGATGGATGGCTGGATGGATGGCTGGCTGGAGGGACGGATGGATGAATGGATGGCTGGATGGATGGCTGGATGGATGGATGGCTGAATGGATGGCTGGCGGGAGGGATGGATGGATGGATGGCTGGATGGATGGTTGGATGGATGGATGGCTGGATGGATGGCTGGCTGGAGTGATGGATGAATGGATGGTTGGATGGATGGATGGCCGAATGGATGGCTGGCTGAAGGGATGGATGGAGGAATGGATTGCTGAATGGATAGCTAGATGGATGGATGGCTGGATGGATGGCTGGCTGGAGGGATGGATTAATGAATGGATGGATGGATGGATGGCTGGATGGCTGGATGGATGGCTGGCTGGGCGGATGGATTGATGGATGGATGGCTGGATGGATGGCTGGTTGGATGGATGGATGGATGGCTGGCTGGCTGGAGGTATGGATGGATGGATGAATGGCTGGATGGATGGATGGATGGAGAGATGGATGAATGCATGGATGGCTGGATGGATGGCTGGATGGAGGGATGGCTGGATGGATGGCTGGCTGGAGGGATGGATGGCTGGATAGATGGATGTCCGGATGGATGGCTGGCTGGAGGGATGGATGGATGGATGGATGGCTGGATGGATGGATGGCTGGATGGATGGCTGGCTGGAGGGATGGATGGATGGATGGATGGCTCGATGGATGGCTGGATGGATGGATGGCTGGATGGATGGCTGGCTGGAGTGATGGATGGATGGATGGATGGCTGGATGGATGGCTGGATGGGTGGCTGGATGGATTGCTGGCTGGAGGAATGGATGGATTAATGGATGGCTGGACGGATGGCTGGATGGATGGAAGGCTGGATGGATGGCTGGCTGCAGGGATGGATGGATGGATGGATGGCTGAATGGATGGCTAGATCGATGGATGGATGGATGGCTGGCTGGAGGGATGGAGTCATGGATGGATGTCTGGATGGTTGGCTGGATGGAAGGATGGCTGGATGCATGGCTGGCTGGAGGGATGGATTGATGGATGGATGGCTGGATGGCTGGCTGGATGGATGGCTGGCTGGAGGGATGGATGGATGGATGGATGGCTGGAAGGATGGATGGCTGGATGGATGGATGGATGGATGGCTGGCTGGCTGGAGGTATGGATGGATGGATGAATGGCTGGATGGATGGCTTGATGGAGAGATGGATGAATGCATGGATGGCTGGATGGATGGCTGGATGGAGGGATGGCTGGATGGATGGCTGGTTGGAGGGATGGATGGATGGATGGATGGCTGGATGGATGGCTGGATGGAAGGCTGGATGGATGGATGGATGGCTGGATGGATGGCTGGCTGGAGGGACGGATGGATGGATGGATGGCTGGATGGATGGCTGGATGGATGGATGGCTGAATGGATGGCTGGCGGGAGGGATGGATGGCTGGATGGATGGCTGGATGGATGGATGGCTGGATGGATGGCTGGCTGGAGGCATGGATGAATGGATGGCTGGATGGATGGATGGCCGAATGGATGGCTGGCTGAAGGGATGGATGGAGGAATGGATTGCTGAATGGATGGCTGGATGGATGGATGGCTGGTTGGATGGCTGGCTTGAGGGATGGATTAATGAATGGATGGATGGATGGATGGCTGGATGGCTGGATGGATGACTCGCTGGCGGGATGGATGGATGGATGGATGGCTGGATGGATGGCTGGATGGATGGATGGCTTGATCGATGGCTGGATGGATGGATGGATGGATGGCTGGATGGATGCATGGTTGGATGGATGGATGGCTGGATGGCTGGAAGGCTGGATGGATGGATGGCTGGATGGATGGATGGCTGGATGGATGGCAGGCTGAAGGGATGGATGGATGGCTGAATGAACGGCTGGATGGATGGATGGCTTGATGGATGGCTGGTTGGAGGGATGGATTGATGAATGGATGGCTGGATGGA
The DNA here is from genome assembly GCF_047496885.1 of Scyliorhinus torazame. Taxonomy (NCBI): domain Eukaryota; kingdom Metazoa; phylum Chordata; class Chondrichthyes; order Carcharhiniformes; family Scyliorhinidae; genus Scyliorhinus; species Scyliorhinus torazame. The sequence goes on along the minus strand of NC_092708.1, from coordinate 286,710,841 downwards.
TAGCTGGATGGATGGCTGAATGGATGGCTGGCTGGTGGGATGGATGGATGGATGGATAGCTGGATGGAGGGATGGCTGGATGGATGGATGGCTGGATGGATGGCTGGATGGAGGGATGGCTGGATGGGTGGCTGGCTGGAGGGATGGATGGCTAGATGGATGGCTGGATGGATGGATGGGTTAATGACTGGCTGGAAGGAGGGATGTATGGATGGATGGATGGATGGATGGATGGCTGGATGTCTGGCTGGCTGGAGAGATGGATGAATGGTTGGATGGCTGGATGGATGGCTGGATGTAGGGATGGCTGGATGGATGGCTGGCTGGAGGGATGGATGGATGGATGGATGTCTGGATGGATGGCTGGATGAATGGATGGCTGGATGGATGGCTTGCTGGAGGGATGGATGGTTGGATGGCTGGATGGATGGCTGAATGGATGGATGGCTGGATGAATGGCTGGCTGGAGGGATGGATGGATGGATGGCTGGATGGATGGCTGGATAGATGGATGGCTGGTTGGATGACTGGCTGGAGGGATGGATGGATGTATGGATGGCTGGATGGGCGGCTGGATGGATGGATGGCTGGATGGATGGCTGGCTGGAGGGAAGGATGGATGGATGGATGGCTGGAGGGAAGGCTGGATGGATGGATGGCTGCATGCATGGCTGGCTGGAGGGACGGATGGATGGATGGCTGGATGGATGGCTGGATGGATGGATGGCTGAATGGATGGCTGGCGGGAGGGATGGATGGATGGATGGATGGCTGAATGGATGGCTGGATGGATGGATGGCTGGATGGATGGCTGGCTGGAGGGATGGATTGATGGATGGTTGGATGGATGGATGGCCGAATGGATGGCTGGCTGAATGGATGGATGGATGGATGGATTGCTGAATGGATGGCTGGATGGATGGATGGCTGGATGGATGGCTGGCTGGAGGGATGGATTAATGGATGGATGGATGGATGGATGGCTGGATGGCTGGATGGCTGGATGGATGGATGGATATCTGGCTGGGCGGATGGATTGATGGATGGATGGCTGGGTGGATGGCTGGATGGATGGATGGATGGATGGCTGGCTGGCTGGAGGTGTGGATGGATGGATGAATGGCTGGATGGATGGCTTGATGGAGAGATGGATGAATGCATGGATGGTTGGATGGATGGCTGGATGGAGGGATGGCTGGATGGATGGCTGGCTGGAGGGATGGATGGATGGATGGATGGCTGGATGGAGAGATGGATGAATGCATGGATGGCTGGATGGATAGCTGGATGGAGGGATGGCTGGATGGATGGCTGGCTGGAGGGATGGATGAATGGATGGATGGCTGGATGGATGGCTGGGTGGCTGGATGGATGGCTTGCTGGAGGGATGGAAGGATGGATGGATGGATAGCTGGACGGATGGCTGGACGGATGGATGGCTGGATGAATGGCTGGCTGGAGGGATGGATGGATGGATGGATGGCAGGATGGATGGCTGGATGGATGGATGGCTGGATGGATGACTCGCTGGCGGGATGGATGGATGGATGGATGGCTGGATGGATAGCTGGATGGATGGATGGCTTGATGGATGGCTGGATGGATGGATGGATGGATGGCTGGATGGATGGATGGTTGGATGGATGGATGTCTGGATGGCTGGAAGGCTGGATGGATGGATGGCTGGATGGATGGATGGCTGGATGGATGGCAGGCTGAAGGGATGGATGGATGGCTGAATGAACGGCTGGATGGATGGATGGCTTGATGGATGGCTGGCTGGAGGGATGGATTGATGAATGGATGGCTGGATGTATAGCTGGATGGATGGCTGAAAGGATGGCTGGCTGGTGGGATGGATCGATGGATGGATAGCTGGATGGATGGATGGATGGATGGCTGACTGGCTGGAGGTATGGATGGATGGATGAATGGCTGGATGGATGGCTGGATGGAGAGATGGATGAATGCATGGATGGCTGGATGGATGGCTGGGTGGATGGCTGGATGGATTGCTGGCTGGAGGAATGGATGGATTAATGGATGGCTGGACGGATGGCTGGATGGATGGAAGGCTGGATGGATGGCTGGCTGCAGGGATGGATGGATGGATGGCTGAATGGATGGCTAGATCGATGGATGGATGGATGGCTGGCTGGAGGGATGGAGTCATGGATGGATGTCTGGATGGATGGCTGGATGGAAGGATGGCTGGATGCATGGCTGGCTGGAGGGATGGATTGATAGATGGATGGCTGGATGGCTGGCTGGATGGATGGCTGGATGGAGGGATGGATGGATGGATGGATGGCTGGATGGATGGCTGGAAGGATGGATGGCTGGATGGATGGCTGGCTGGAGGGATGGATGGATGGATGGATGGCTGGACGGATGAATGGCTGGATGGATGGCTGGCTGGAGGGATGGATGAATGGATGGATGGCTGGATGGATGGCTGAATGGATGGATGGCTGGATGAATGGCTGGCTGGAGCGATGGATGGATGGATGGATGGCTGGATGGATGGCTGGATGGATGGATGGCTGGATGGATGGCAGGCTGAAGGGATGGATGGATGGCTGGATGGGCGGCTGTATGGATGGATGGCTGGATGGATGGCTGGCTGGAGGGATGGATGGAAGAATGGATGGCTGGATGGAAGGCTGGATGGATGGATGGCTGGATGGATGGCTGGCTGGAGGGACGGATGGATGGATGGCTGGATGGATGGCTGGATGGATGGATGGCTGAATGGATGGCTGGCGGGAGGGATGGATGGATGGATGGATGGATGGCTGGATGGCTGGCTGGAGGGATGGATGGATGGATGGCTGGATGGATGGATGGCCGAATGGATGGCTGGCTGAAGGCATGGATGGATGGATGGATTGCTGAATGGATGGCTGAATGGATGGATGGCTGGATGGATGGCTGGCTGGAGGGATGGATTAATGGATGGATGGATGGCTGGATGGCTGGATGGCTGGATGGATGTCTGGCTGGAGGGATGGATTGATGAATGGATGGTTGGATGTATAGCTGGATGGATGGCTGAAAGGATGGCTGGCTGGTGGGATGGATGGCTGGATGGATGGCTGGCTGGAGGGATGGATGGATGAATGGATGGCTGGATGGATGTCTGGGTGGATGGCTGGATGGATTGCTGGCTGGAGGAATGGATGGATTAATGGATGGCTGGACGGATGGCTGGATGGATGGAAGGCTGGATGGATGGCTGGCTGCAGGAATGGATGGATGGATGGCTGAATGGATGGCTAGATCGATGGATGGATGGATGGCTGGCTGGAGGGATGGAGTCATGGATGGATGTCTGGATGGATGGCTGGATGGAAGGATGGCTGGATGCATGGCTGGCTGGAGGGATGGATTGATGGATCGATGGCTGGATGGCTGGCTGGATGGATGGCTGGATGGAGGGATGGATGGATGGATGGATGGCTGGATGGATGGCTGGAAGGATGGATGGCTGGATGGATGGCTGGCTGGAGGGATGGATGGATGGATGGCTGGACGGATGAATGGCTGGATGGATGGCTGTCTGGAGGGATAGATGAATGGATGGATGGCTGGATGGATGGCTGAATGGATGGATGGCTGGATGAATGGCTGGCTGGAGGGATGGATGGATGGATGGATGGCTGGATGGATGGCTGGATGGATGGATGGCTGGATGGATGGCAGGCTGAAGGGATGGATGGATGGCTGGATGGGCGGCTGCATGGATGGATGGCTGGATGGATGGCTGGCTGGAGGGATGGATGGAAGAATGGATGGCTGGATGGAAGGCTGGATGGATGGATGGCTGGATGGATGGCTGGCTGGAGGGACGGATGGATGGATGGCTGGATGGATGGCTGGATGGATGGATGGCTGAATGGATGGCTGGCGGGAGGGATGGATGGATGGATGGATGGATGGCTGGATGGGTGGCTGGATGGATGGATGGCTGGATGGATGGCTGGCTGGAGGGATGGATGGATGGATGGCTGGATGGATGGATGGCCGAATGGATGGCTGGCTGAAGGCATGGATGGATGGATGGATTGCTGAATGGATGGCTGAATGGATGGATGGCTGGATGGATGGCTGGCTGGAGGGATGGATTAATGGATGGATGGATGGCTGGATGGCTGGATGGCTGGATGGATGTCTGGCTGGGCGGATGGATTGATGGATGGATGGCTGGATGGATGGCTGGATGGATGGATGGATGGATGGCTGGCTGGCTGGAGGTATGGATGGATGGATGAATGGCTGGATGGATGGCTGGATGGAGAGATGGATGAATGCATGGATGGCTGGATGGATAGCTGGATGGAGGGATGGCTGGATGGATGGCTGGCTGGAGGGATGGATGGATGGATGGATGGCTGGATGGATGGCTGGGTGGCTGGATGGATGGCTTGCTGGAGGTATGGATTGATGGATGGATGGATAGCTGGACGGATGGCTGGATGGATGGATGGCTGGATGAATGGCTGGCTGGAGGGATGGATGGATGGATGGATGGCAGGATGGATGGCTGGATGGATGGATGGCTGGATGGATGACTCGCTGGCGGGATGGATGGATGGATGGATGGCTGGATGGATGGCTGGATGGATGGATGGCTTGATCGATGGCTGGATGGATGGATGTATGGATGGCTGGATGGATGGATGGTTGGATGGATGGATGGTTGGATGGCTGGAAGGCTGGATGGATGGATGGCTGGATGGATGGATGGCTGGATGGATGGCAGCCTGAAGGGATGGATGGATGGCTGAATGAACGGCTGGATGGATGGATGGCTTGATGGATGGCTGGCTGGAGGGATGGATTGATGAATGGATGGCAGGATGGATAGCTGGATGGATGGCTGAATGGATGGCTGGCTGGTGGGATGGATGAATGGATGGATAGCTGGATGGAGGGATGGCTGGATGGATGGATGGCTGGATGGATGGCTGGATGGAGGGATGGCTGGATGGGTGGCTGGCTGCAGGGATGGATGGCTAGATGGATGGCTGGATGGATGGATGGGTTAATGACTGGCTGGAAGGAGGGATGTATGGATGGATGGATGGATGGATGGATGGCTGGATGTATGGCTGGCTGGAGAGATGGATGAATGGTTGGATGGCTGGATGGATGGCTGGATGGAGGGATGGCTGGATGGATGGCTGGCTGGAGGGACGGATGGATGGATGGCTGGATGGATGGCTGGATGGATGGATGGCTGAATGGATGGCTGGCGGGAGGGATGGATGGATGGATGGATGGCTGGATGGATGGCTGGATGGATGGATGGCTGGATGGATGGCTGGCTGGAGGGATGGATGGATGGATGCTTGGATGGATGGATGGCCGAAAGGATGGCTGGCTGAATGGATGGATGGATGGATGGATTGCTGAATGGATGGCTGGATGGATGGATGGCTGGATGGATGGCTGGCTGGAGGGATGGATTAATGGATGGATGGATGGATGGATAGCTGGATGGCTGGATGGATGGATGGATGTCTGGCTGGGCGGATGGATTGATGGATGGATGGCTGGGTGGATGGCTGGATGGATGGATGGATGGATTGCTGGCTGGATGGAGGTATGGATGGATGGATGAATGGCTGGATGGATGGCTTGATGGAGAGATGGATGAATGCATGGATGGTTGGATGGATGGCTGGATGGAGGGTTGGCTGGATGGATGGCTGGCTGGAGGGATGGATGGATGGATGGATGGCTGGATGAAGAGATGGATGAATGCATGGATGGCTGGATGGATAGCTGGATGGAGGGATGGCTGGATGGATGGCTGGCTGGAGGGATGGATGGCTGGCTGGAAGGCTGGATGGATGTCTGGGTGGCTGGATGGATGGCTTGCTGGAGGGATGGAAGGATGGATGGATGGATAGCTGGACGGATGGATGGATGGATGGCTGGATAAATGGCTGGCTGGAGGGATGGATGGATGGATGGATGGCAGGATGGATGGCTGGATGGATGGATGGCTGGATGGATGACTCGCTGGCGGGATGGATGGATGGATGGATGGCTGGATGGATGGCTGGATGGATGGATGGCTTGATGGATGGCTGGATGGATGGATGGATGGATGGCTGGATGGATGGATGGTTGGATGGATGGATGGCTGGATGGCTGGAAGGCTGGATGGATGGATGGCTGGATGGATGGATGGCTGGATGGATGGCAGGCTGAAGGGATGGATGGATGGCTGAATGAACGGCTGGATGTATGGATGGCTTGATGGATGGCTGGCTGGAGGGATGGATTGATGAATGGATGGCTGGATGTATAGCTGGATGGATGGCTGAAAGGATGGCTGGCTGGTGGGATGGATGGATGGATGGATAGCTGGATGGAGGGATGGCTGGATGGATGGATGGCTGGATGGAGGGATGGCTGGATGGCTGGCTGGCTGGAGGGATGGATGGCTAGATGGATGGCTGGATGGATGGATGGATTAATGACTGGCTGGAAGGAGGGATGTATGGATGGATGGATGGATGGATGGATGGCTGGATGTATGGCCGGCTGGAGAGATGGATGAATGGTTGGATGGCTGGATGGATGGCTGGATGGAGGGATGGCTGGATGGATGGTTGGCTGGAGGGATGGATGGATGGATGGATGGCTGGATGGATGGCTGGATGAATGGATGGCTGGATGGATGGCTTGCTGGAGGGATGGATGGTTGGATGGCTGGATGGATGGCTGAATGGATGGATGGCTGGATGAATGGCTGGCTGGAGGGATGGATGGATGGATGGCTGGATGGATGGCTGGATAGATGGATGGCTGGTTGGATGACTGGCTGGAGGGATTGATGGATGTATGGATGGCTGGATGGGCGGCTGGATGGATGGATGGCTGGATGGATGGCTGGCTGGAGGGAAGGATGGATGGATGGATGGCTGGATGGAAGGCTGGATGGATGGATGGCTGCATGGATGGCTGGCTGGAGGGACGGATGGATGGATGGCTGGATGGATGGCTGGATGGATGGATGGCTGAATGGATGGCTGGCGGGAGGGATGGATGGATGGATGGATGGCTGGATGGATGGCTGGATGGATGGATGGCTGGATGGATGGCTGGCTGGAGGGATGGATGGATGGATGGTTGGATGGATGGATGGCCGAATGGATGGCTGGCTGAATGGATGGATCGATTGCTGAATGGATGGCTGGATGGATGGATGGCTGGATGGATGGCTGGCTGGAGGGATGGATTAGTGGATGGATGGATGGATGGATGGCTGGATGGCTGGATGGATGGATGGATGTCTGGCTGGGCGGATGGATTGATGGATGGATGTCTGGGTGGATGGCTGGATGGATGGATGGATGGATGGCTGGCTGGCTGGAGGTATGGATGGATGGATGAATGGCTGGATGGATGGCTTGATGGAGAGATGGATGAATGCATGGATGGCTGGATGGATGGCTGGATGGAGGGATGGCTGGATGGATGGCTGGCTGGAGGGATGAATGGATGGATGGATGGCTGGATGGATGGCTGGATGGAAGGCTGGATGGATGGATGGATGGCTGGATGGATGGCTGGCTGGAGGGACGGATGGATGGATGGATGGCTGGATGGATGGCTGGATGGATGGATGGCTGAATGGATGGCTGGCGGGAGGGATGGATGGATGAATGGCTGGATGGATGGCTGGATGGATGGATGGCTGGATGGATGGATGGCCGAATGGATGGCTGGCTGAAGGGATGGATGGAGGAATGGATTGCTGAATGGATAGCTGGATGGATGGATGGCTGGATGGATGGCTGGCTGGAGGGATGGATTAATGAATGGATGGATGGATGGATGGCTGGATGGATGGATGGATGGATGGCTGGCTGGCTGGAGGTATGGATGGATGGATGAATGGCTGGATGGATGGCTTGATGGAGAGATGGATGAATGCATGGAAGGCTGGATGGATGGCTGGATGGAGGGATGGCTGGATGGATGGCTGGCTGGAGGGATGAATGGATGGATGGATGGCTGGATGGATGGCTGGATGGAAGGCTGGATGGATGGATGGATGGCTGGATGGATGGCTGGCTGGAGGGACGGATGGATGGATGGATGGCTGGATGGATGGCTGGATGGATGGATGGCTGAATGGATGGCTGGCGGGAGGGACGGATGGATGGATGGCTGGATGGATGGCTGGATGGATGGATGGCTGGATGGATGGCTGGCTGGAGTGATGGATGAATGGATGGCTGGATGGATGGATGGCCGAATGGATGGCTGGCTGCAGGGATGGATGGAGGAATGGATTGCTGAATGGATAGCTGGATGGATGGATGGCTGGATGGATGGCTGGCTGGAGGGATGGATTAATGAATGGATGGATGGATGGATGGCTGGATGGCTGGATGGCTGGATTGATGGCTGGCTGGGCGGATGGATTGATGGATGGATGGCTGGATGGATGGCTGGTTGGATGGATGGATGGATGGCTGGCTGGCTGGAGGTATGGATGGATGGATGAATGGCTGGATGGATGGATGGATGGAGAGATGGATGAATGCATGGATGGCTGGATGGAAGGCTGGATGGAGGGATGGCTGGATGGATGGCTGGCTGGAGGGATGGATGGCTGGATGGATGGATGTCCGGATGGATGGCTGGCTGGAGGGATGGATGGATGGATGGATGGCTGGATGGATGGATGGCTGGATGGATGGCTGGCTGGAGGGATGGATGGATGGCTCGATGGATGGCTGGATGGATGGATGGCTGGATGGATGGCTGGCTGGAGTGATGGATGGATGGATGGATGGCTGGATGGATGGCTGGATGGGTGGCTGGATGGATTGCTGGCTGGAGGAATGGATGGATTAATGGATGGCTGGACGGATGGCTGGATGGATGGAAGGCTGGATGGATGGCTGGCTGCAGGGATGGATGGATGGATGGATGGCTGAATGGATGGCTAGATCGATGGATGGATGGATGGCTGGCTGTAGGGATGGAGTCATGGATGGATGTCTGGATGGATGGCTGGATGGAAGGATGGCTGGATGCATGGCTGGCTGGAGGGATGGATTGATGGATGGATGGCTGGATGGCTGGCTGGATGGATGGCTGGCTGGAGGGATGGATGGATGGATGGATGGCTGGAAGGATGGATGGCTGGATGGATGGATGGATGGCTGGCTGGCTGGAGGTATGGATGGATGGATGAATGGCTGGATGGATGGCTTGATGGAGAGATGGATGAATGCATGGATGGCTGGATGGATGGCTGGATGGAGGGATGGCTGGATGGATGGCTGGCTGGAGGGATGGATGGATGGATGGATGGCTGGATGGATGGCTGGATGGAAGGCTGGATGGATGGATGGATGGCTGGATGGATGGCTGGCTGGAGGGACGGATGGATGGATGGATGGCTGGATGGATGGCTGGATGGATGGATGGCTGAATGGATGGCTGGCGGGAGGGATGGATGGCTGGATGGATGGCTGGATGGATGGATGGCTGGATGGATGGCTGGCTGGAGGCATGGATGAATGGATGGCTGGATGGATGGATGGCCGAATGGATGGCTGGCTGAAGGGATGGATGGAGGAATGGATTGCTGAATGGATGGCAGGATGGATGGATGGCTGGTTGGATGGCTGGCTTGAGGGATGGATTAATGAATGGATGGATGGATGGATGGCTGGATGGCTGGATGGATGACTCGCTGGCGGGATGGATGGATGGATGGCTGGATGGATGGCTGGATGGATGGATGGCTTGATCGATGGCTGGATGGATGGATGGATGGATGGCTGGATGGATGGATGGTTGGATGGATGGATGGCTGGATGGCTGGAAGGCTGGATGGATGGATGGCTGGATGGATGGATGGCTGGATGGATGGCAGGCTGAAGGGATGGATGGATGGCTGAATGAACGGCTGGATGGATGGATGGCTTGATGGGTGGCTGGCTGGAGGGATGGATTGATGAATGGATGGCTGGATGGATAGCTGGATGGATGGCTGAATGGATGGCTGGCTGGTGGGATGGATGGATGGATGGATAGCTGGATGGAGGGATGGCTGGATGGATGGATGGCTGGATGGATGGCTGGATGGAGGGATGGCTGGATGGGTGGCTGGCTGGAGGGATGGATGGCTAGATGGATGGCTGGATGGATGGATGGGTTAATGACTGGCTGGAAGGCGGGATGTATGGATGGATGGATGGATGGATGGATGGCTGGATGTCTGGCTGGCTGGAGAGATGGATGAATGGTTGGATGGCTGGATGGATGGCTGGATGGAGGGATGGCTGGATGGATGGCTGGCTGGAGGGATGGATGGATGGATGGATGTCTGGATGATGGCTGGATGAATGGATGGCTGGATGGATGGCTTGCTGGAGGGATGGATGTTTGGATGGCTGGATGGATGGCTGAATGGATGGATGGCTGGATGAATGGCTGGCTGGAGGGATGGATGGATGGATGGCTGGATGGATGGCTGGATGGATGGATGGCTGGTTGGATGACTGGCTGGAGGGATGGATGGATGTATGGATGGCTGGCTGGGCGGCTGGATGGATGGATGGCTGGATGGATGGCTGGCTGGAGGGAAGGATGGATGGATGGATGGATGGAGGGAAGGCTGGATGGATGGATGGCTGCATGCATGGCTGGCTGGAGGGACGGATGGATGGATGGCTGGATGGATGGCTGGATGGATGGATGGCTGAATGGATGGCTGGCGGGAGGGATGGATGGATGGCTGGATGGCTGGATGGATGGCTGGATGGATGGATGGCTGGATGGATGGCTGGCTGAAGGGATGGATGGATGGATGTGACGAATGTGATATAAAATAGTTACTTTAGAGATACTAGTTAATGTAATGTAGAAATAAGCCACTTTGATTTTTGCAGTTAGGGACAAAGGAATTTGGGACCGCATGGAAAAAGCAGGAAGAGGTGTGTCTATAAGAGTGAGGATGCATTGATAGGGGCCAGAGAAAGGGATTGGAAGTGAGCCAATCAGAATGGATTAAACAGGTCAGGAGGGACCTAGGCTGACCTATGTCCGTCGAGTATGTGAAACTTGATACCATTTGAACTGATTTTGCAGAGATTCCTTTGTCTGTTAGTTCAGTCGTTTTCTGGAGTGTAAGAGGCAGGACGTCCTGTTACATTCTGCAAGATGATAAAGCTTGCAAGCTAAATAAATAACTTCTGTTTACGTGCGAATCCGTCTCAACTTTTATTGAGGCCAGACTGACAGGAAAAGAAAATAGGAGGACGGGAACATTTGGTGCCGAAACCCGGGATTTCTCTGGGCGATCCTGTTCCAACTGCGAAATCAGAATTAGACTGATTATGAACAGGAGGACGGGAACAAAGGGCCGTCAATGTAGAAATGGAAAACGACCAGCATTGATTGTTCCCCTCTTCCTATTGTCTGATTAGTCTGGTCACTCGCGGTTGGCACAGAAAGACCGCCTCGACGAAATCACAGGTCAGTCTGGGGATTAGCACTTTAATTGATGGGATTTCATATTGTTGTTTCGGCTTGGGTTAGGGTTTTGGGCTGATGTGACTTTAAATAATAAAGGTTCAGTCTATTATTGGGGTTCAGAGGCTGATGTGACTTTAAATAATAAAGGTTCAGTCTATTATTGGGGTTCAGAGGCTGATGTGACTTTAAATAATAAAGGTTCAGTCTATTATTGGGGTTCAGAGGCTGATGTGACTTTAAATAATAAAGGTTCAGTCTATTATTGGGGTTCAGAGGCTGATGTGACTTTAAATAATAAAGGTTCAGTCTATTATCGGGGTTCAGAGGCTGATGTGACTTAAATAAATGGGGGTTCAGTCCAGTATAACTGTTTTTAAATCTGAAGATGGTTCAACTCTATGTGTGAGTGTTTTAAATATATAGTTGATTAAGCTAAAATTGTCTCCTTGGACTGTAAAGTTCCGAGGTCTAGTTGAGATTGTGAGGTTGAAGCAGAAGTCTCTCAAAGGGTTAACAGCAGCAGGCGGAGTTGAAAACAGACAGTGCTTCTCACTCAGGCCTTGAGATAACAGTCTGCAGTGTAATCGGATACCTTTCCTTTGAGTCAGTGAACACCAGCAAAGTTACGTTTTGAATTAATTAAAGGAAACCAGTGGGTTTCTCCACCTCTTTGATAAAAGTTATTATTTTCGAAAGCAATTGATTGAAATTGCCAGAATCTTAAGTTTTACTTACTTGAAATAAGGTTTATCTCATTTTATCTGGAGATTAATAGAAACTTAAAGAAGATCATGGACACCATTTTAAAAAGTGTAAATCTGGAAATTATAGTTGATTTTGCTAATACTTATGTGTATGTAAAAGAAAAAAAACTTGTTAAAAGAAAAATTGTTAAGATAAAGAAATAATTAAGTTGTAAATGTTGTACAAGTTTGTGTTAAGCAAATTGTAAATTTAGTTCTGAGTTGAGATCAGAGCTGAGCTTGCAAGTTGCAGTAATCCAATTTGAATTTTCAAACATTTTTAAGTTTTGGAAAGGGGCGCAAGTGGAGGAGGGGCACGGGTCACACGGGAGATGAGCTGCGTGGTTTGGTGGCTGGCCTTGAGTTGACAGAAGAAGAGGGATTCAATGATTTGGAAAAGTCGGTGGGGGTTCCGTCTGCACCCATAGCATGGTCTGCGCTCATTCCAGAGCCACCAGAGTGCAGTGGTATATGCCCAGTCATTGCTCCCCAGATTTCAAGTATGCCGGAAACTCAAGCCCTTTTGGGTGATGGTGTGGGTCCTGTTTTGCCAACTTCACAACCGGGGGAGCAAGGGGAACTTTGTCCCACGGGCCCAGTTGGCTCTGGGACGGGATCTCGGACAGCGGGAGAGGGGCTTGAAGCTCACCGGAAACAATTGAGCATATCACCTCAGTCTCCCCAAACTAAGGAGAAATCACAAGAGTTGGGAACAAAGAAAGCTGAAACAACTTCGGTTGAAGAGAAAGAACTCCCCCTAGTGACAGGGAGAGACGTTGAAGTCTTGGAACAACCAGGGGAAATACCTAGAGTGCCCCCTGGTGACATTCGGAGACAGTTACCGATTAGGAAGATGAGAAACCCCGATCCAGGGACGGCGGCTGCAAACCCCACAATAGACGTTTACTTCCCATGGACACCCAGTGAGATGATGGCTATTATGACTACAATCCCAGATAGAAAAAAATCTCCTGCTGCCTTTGTGGATTCATTGAGAACTACTATCTCAATTTATCAAGCTGATTCAAGGGACCTCTGGGCCCTAGTTCAGCAGATTTTAACCCCAGCAGAGTACCGCACTTGTCTTAACCACCTGAATTATGCTAGTCATGCCGCACTCCAGCAGGCCTATGCGTTAGACGACGATAGAAGGACACAGATCTTGAATGCGTTGAATAGCACATTTCAAAGGCCCATAAATCTTTCTGTTATCTTAGACCTAAAACCTAAGAAGAATGAAGACCCAGAGGAATTTCTGGGGCGTTTTAATGAAATCTACAGGGGCCAGTCAGGCGATTTGCTGTATCAAAATGGTCAGAATTCTCCTCCATACTGTGCTATGTTAATGCATTGCCTACCACCTTCTGTGGTTACTGCTGTGAAATGTAATAACATGAATTGGACGGAGAACGACCCTTCCCAGATGGCAAGGGCAGTCAGATTTTACTGGAAGGAGGGTGTAGGCCCAGAAGGAGGCTCAGTTACAAAGGTTAAGACTGAGTATGTAATGAAAAAGGATGATCTACGACCCCAACAAGCGGCAGAAATGGTAGTTTACCAGCAGGAGCCCCAATATAGTGACTTTGGGTGGGTGGATCAGCGAAGAGGAGGATACCAAACCCACCCAAAGGGACCCTCACCCCCTTTTTATGGCCCACCGAACGAATCAACAGCTCTACAACCGCAGCCCCCTCTGAGGGGCCATGGGTCTACTGGAAGAAGAGGACGGGGCAGCCATGTCTTCTGTGCAATCAGCACTTAAATTACCATTATCCGACCACACGCAGCAATTGTCAGGGTTCCAAGGACAGGTGTGTGAGTATCCTATTTCTGAACCTGTGACAGTCACTTACGAGAATAAGTCTGCAGAGCATCAGGTTGTAGTGACTACTGGATTGGACTGTAATTTGTTGGCCCGAGATTTACTGTGTATCTTCCAGCTACAGCTAGAATGCGGAGATGAGGGGGTAACGGTTACATCATGGAGGATGAGACAACAGTGCTATATTTCTATCACCCCCCAGTGGTGGACGTTAGACATTGAACAGCCACTATCACTGCATCACGTTACCCTGGCCTATGACAGAACTGGACGAAACAGGGAGTTGGAGGACAAATACTGGCCATGACTTGAGACCGAATGGCCAGTCAAGGTTACAGCCACAGTCACGGGAAAAGAAGGTACAGCCGATTTTGTTACAATATCACCACATTTATGGCCACAGTCAGCTTCGGTAAGCCCTCATATTACACGTCAGGTCCATGACCGGTACCATGCCAGGGATATGGGGCGAATGGTCAGCATCTTACCGCAGCTCGTCAGAATAGGTATGAGATATACCTTTTGAACAATCCACGTCTGACATTTAAATACTGTACCACTATCAATCCAGCCTGTTTTCTTAGTGGTCCCCCTATCCATGAAGACGCACCTGGCCACGACTGGTTAGCCTTGATTCAGGAAACTACCACAATAAGGGGCGATTTGAGTGACATTTCGTCAGAACAACCTGACATGATTATGTGTGGTCAAATATCCCACCGGGGTTTAGTTAATGACCTACTGCAGGCCCTCCTTCTGCCAGCGCAGATTTCCGTTATTAAATGCGCTGCCCACACGAATGGTACAACCCCAGTTGACGTTGGTAATGAACGAGCAGATCGTGCAGCGCGCACAGCCGCACAAATTCAGCAAGTGATGGTGCCTAAAATGTTAAGTCAGACTAAACGATCTACTATGAATGTGTCTGCTTCTGACAAGCCAATGCCAACCATCCAAGACGTCATAAGGTTACAGGAGGACGCTCCTGAGAGTGATAAACAAATGTGGAAACGGTTAGGTTGTACATATGATTCTGTTTCCTCTTTATGGACCACGCCTGCACATCAGACTTGTATGTCTGATGTGCTGGCTTTATGGGTCATCGAATGTGTACATTTTGCAACTCATTGTGGGGCTCGGGGGACTAGTGATTTGTTGCTGGACACTTGGTGGCACCCTAAAATGCAGGGGTTGGCCCAAAGTATCAGTAATCGGTGTTTGATTTGTCAGCAATATAACACCGGAAAAGGTATCCCTTGTGGGATGGGGCAAACCCCGTTGCCCAGTGGTCCCTTTGAGACGCTCCAAATGGATTACATTGAGTTGGAAAGGTGTCAATGTTATAAATATGTTTTGGTCATTGTGGATGTGTTCAGCAGATGGGTTGAGGCGTATCCGACTATCTATAGTAAAGCTGCTACTGTGGTTAAAGTCTTGATGAGGGAAATCATTCCCCGGTACGGTATACCAGCTCAGTTAAGTTCTGATAATGGGCCTCATTTTATTGGACAAATTAACAAGGAGTTTTGCTCCCAGTTGGGCATACGCCAGCAGTTACACTGTGCTTACAGACCGCAGGCAGCCGGGGTGGTTGAAAGACACAATCAGACCCTCAAAACTAAATTGGCTAAATTAAGAGCAGACACGGGACTGACATGGCTTAAGTTGCTCCCCGTTGCCCTCTTCCAGCTGCGGGTTACACCTGCGGGACCGGTCCGAATTTCTCCCGCCGAGATTCTTTATGGCAGGCCTCTTAGAACTCCTTGGAGCCTGCAGGTTCCCAGACGGGTTCAGTTTCATCAGATGACTGAGGAAATGACCAACTATGTTCTGGCCCTTACGCAAGTGCTCAAGGAACTCCATGGCCAGGTCCGCGCGGCTCACCAGCCATTGCCCCCAGTACCTAGCTCACTTTCAGTCCAGCCCGGTAGTTATGTAATGGTCAAAAAATTGGACTAGGAAGGGGTCGGAGCCGCGATGGGACGGGCCCTTCCAAGTTCTCCTTGCCACCCCCACAGCAGTTAAAGTGGAGGGGCGAAGTACTTGGGTGCACCTACATCACTGTACATTGAGTCCATCTCCACTACTGTAAAAGGTCGGATACTAACCTGCCTCCCTTCTCCAGTGCTATTTTACAGGTGTGGAGCATGATGGAGTGGCTACGCATCGTCTGTCTGATATTTGGCCTCACTTTGCTTGGCGTGTTATTGGCGATGGACATGGAAAAGGGGAATATTATGTATCTGTGTAGCCCCAACCAATCTACAAGGATACATCACCTATGCACAGGTGATGTTCTTCACTGCCCCCATATACGAGGACATGGTATCGACTCATGGAAGGTCATCACAGTTAAGGAGAATGCGGGAGTCATGAAGCAGCTGCACCGGTCCCGGCGATGGGAAGGGAACATTATATGGACATTGCCTTGTTTTTGGAATACATGTAAATTCGATTTTGGATGTGTTAAGAGTGGTGCAAGAAAGGTAATATCAGGCTGTCAGAAGAGCGTAGGAAGAGGCTATGAGGAAGTGAAAGGGACTAGAGAGAGGATGGGGCGTATGAGAAGGGAAGTACAGCTAGAACGTAGGTTACCGGGAGATACACTTAAGTTAGTTAAAGGCCAAACTGAGGAAAACACGGGTAGTAAACCTTGGGAGCCCTCGGGGCAATAACTAAGGAGTTGTCTCAGCTACGGTTGTTTGCAATGCAGAACCGGTATGCTCTTGACTATCTTCTGGCCCGTGAGGGTGGGGTATGCGCCATAGTACAGGGCAAGTGTATTATGGGTGTTCAAGACTTGACCGCTAACATCACTAAATTTATGGATCGCATACGGGATCACTTGGACGGGATGCAGGATCCTGGCTCTTGGGGTAACTGGGGATTTGGGGGATGGAAGGACTGGTTGATAAATATGGCCATGTATCTAGTGGTAGCTATTGGCTGCATCTTTGTGGGCCTGGCCATCCTTAAATGTGTGATGGGTAGAATGCGGGGTGCACTGGATCAGATCACCGCCCCAATCACCGAGAAAAAAATTTATTTGTTAAAATCCATGAGGGTGAAGCAGATGAAGGGGGGCTAAGACAGGAATTGGAAATGCAGCGACGAATCTTTTTAGATGAGGAACCGTAGCTATAGATTGGATAGTTCGGTTATCATGGAATGATAAAAGGAGGGAATGACGAATGTGATATAAAATAGTTACTTTAGAGATACTAGTTAATGTAATGTAGAAATAAGCCACTTTGATTTTTGCAGTTAGGGACAAAGGAATTTGGGACCGCATGGAAAAAGCAGGAAGAGGTGTGTCTATAAGAGTGAGGATGCATTGATAGGGGCCAGAGAAAGGGATTGGAAGTGAGCCAATCAGAATGGATTAAACAGGTCAGGAGGGACCTAGGCTGACCTATGTCCGTCGAGTATGTGAAACTTGATACCATTTGAACTGATTTTGCAGAGATTCCTTTGTCTGTTAGTTCAGTCGTTTTCTGGAGTGTAAGAGGCAGGACGTCCTGTTACATTCTGTAAGATGATAAAGCTTGCAAGCTAAATAAATAACTTCTGTTTACGTGCGAATCCGTCTCAACTTTTATTGAGGCCAGACTGACAGGAAAAGAAAATAGGAGGACGGGAACAGATGGTTGGATGGATGGATGGCCGAATGGATGGCTGGCTGAATGGATGGATGGATGGATGGATTGCTGAATGGATGGCTGGATGGATGGATGGCTGGATGGATGGCTGGCTGGAGGGATGGATTAATGGATGGATGGATGGATGGATGGCTGGATGGCTGGATGGATGGATGGATATCTGGCTGGGCGGATGGATTGATGGATGGATGGCTGGGTGGATGGCTGGATGGATGGATGGATGGATGGCTGGCTGGCTGGATGTGTGGATGGATGGATGAATGGCTGGATGGATGGCTTGATGGAGAGATGGATGAATGCATGGATGGTTGGATGGATGGCTGGATGGAGGGATGGCTGGATGGATGGCTGGCTGGAGGGATGGATGGATGGATGGGTGGCTAGATGGAGAGATGGATGAATGCATGGATGGCTGGTTGGATAGCTGGATGGAGGGATGGCTGGATGGATGGCTGGCTGGAGGGATGGATGGATGGATGGATGGCTGGAGGGATGGCTGGGTGGCTGGATGGATGGCTTGCTGGAGGGATGGAAGGATGGATGGATGGATAGCTGGACGGATGGCTGGATGGATGGATGGCTGGATGAATGGCTGGCTGGAGGGATGGATGGATGGATGGATGGCAGGATGGATGGCTGGATGGATGGATGGCTGGATGGATGATTCGCTGGCGGGATGGATGGATGGATGGATGGCTGGATGGATGGCTGGATGGATGGATGGCTTGATGGATGGCTGGATGGATGGATGGATGGATGGCTGGATGGATGGATGGTTGGATGGATGGATGGCTGGATGGCTGGAAGGCTGGATGGATGGATGGCTGGATGGATGGATGGCTGGATGGATGGCAGGCTGAAGGGATGGATGGATGGCTGAATGAACGGCTGGATGGATGGATGGCTTGATGGATGGCTGGCTGGAGGGATGGATTGATGAATGGATGGCTGGATGTATAGCTGGATGGATGGCTGAAAGGATGGCTGGCTGGTGGGATGGATGGATGGATGGATAGCTGGATGGAGGGATGGCTGGATGGATGGATGGCTGGATGGATGGCTGGATGGAGGGATGGCTGGATGGCTGGCTGGCTGGAGGGATGGATGGCTAGATGGATGGCTGGATGGATGGATGGGTTAATGACTGGCTGGAATGAGGGATGTATGGATGGATGGATAGATGGATGGATGGCTGGATGTATGGCTGGCTGGAGAGATGGATGAATGGTTGGATGGCTGGATGGATGGCTGGATGGAGGGATGGCTGGATGGATGGCTGGCTGGAGGGATGGATGGATGGATGGATGGCTGGATGGATGGCTGGATGAATGGATGGCTGGATGGATGGCTTGCTGGAGGGATGGATGGTTGGATGGCTGGATGGATGGCTGAATGGATGGATGGCTGGATGAATGGCTGGCTGGAGGGATGGATGGATGGCTGGATGGATGGCTGGATAGATGGATGGCTGGTTGGATGACTGGCTGGAGGGATGGATGGATGTATGGATGGCTGGATGGGCGGCTGGATGGATGGATGGCTGGATGGATGGCTGGCTGGAGGGAAGGATGGACGGATGGATGGCTGGATGGAAGGCTGGATGGATGGATGGCTGCATGGATGGCTGGCTGGAGGGACGGATGGATGGATGGCTGGATGGATGGCTGGATGGATGGATGGCTGGATGGATGGCTGGATGGATGGATGGCTGGATGGATGGCTGGCTGGAGGGATGGATGGATGGATGGTTGGATGGATGGATGGCCGAATGGATGGCTGGCTGTATGGATGGATCGATTGCTGAATGGATGGCTGGATGGATGGATGGCTGGATGGATGGCTGGCTGGAGGGATGGATTAATGGATGGATGGATGGATGGATGGCTGGATGGCTGGATGGATGGATGGATGTCTGGCTGGGCGGATGGATTGATGGATGGATGCCTGGGTGGATGGCTGGATGGATGGATGGATGGCTGGCTGGCTGGAGGTATGGATGGATGGATGAATGGCTGGATGGATGGCTTGATGGAGAGATGGATGAATGCATGGATGGCTGGATGGATGGCTGGATGGAGGGATGGCTGGATGGATGGCTGGCTGGAGGGATGAATGGATGGATGGATGGCTGGATGGATGGCTGGATGGAAGGCTGGATGGATGGATGGATGGCTGGATGGATGGCTGGCTGGAGGGACGGATGGATGGATGGATGGCTGGATGGATGGCTGGATGGATGGATGGCTGAATGAATGGCTGGCGGGAGGGATGGATGGCTGGATGGCTGGATGGATGGCTGGATGGATGGATGGCTGGATGGATGGCTGGCTGGAGTGATGGATGAATGGATGGCTGGATGGATGGATGGCCGAATGGATGGCTGGCTGAAGGGATGGATGGAGGTATGGATTGCTGAATGGATAGCTGGATGGATGGATGGCTGGATGGATGACTGGCTGGAGGGATGGATTAATGAATGGATGGATGGATGGTTGGCTGGATGGCTGGATGGCTGGATGGATGGCTGGCTGGGAGGATGGATTGATGGATGGATGGCTGGATGAATGGCTGGTTGGATGGATGGACGGATGGCTGGCTGGCTGGAGGTATGGATGGATGGATGATTGGCTGGATGGATGGATGGATGGAGAGATGGATGAATGCATGGATGGCTGGATGGATGGCTGGATGGAGGGATGGCTGGATGGATGGCTGGCTGGAGGGATGGATGGCTGGATGGATGGATGTCCGGATGGATGGCTGGCTGGAGGGATGGATGGATGGATGGATGGCTGGATGGATGGATGGCTGGATGGATGGCTGGCTGGAGGGATGGATGGATGGATGGATGGCTCGATGGATGGCTGGATGGCTGGCTGCAGGGATGGATGGATGGATGGATGGATGGCTGAATGGATGGCTAGATCGATGGATGGATGGATGGCTGGCTGGAGGGATGGAGTCATGGATGGATGTCTGGATGGATGGCTGGATGGAAGGATGGCTGGATGCATGGCTGGCTGGAGGGATGGATTGATGGATGGATGGCTGGATGGCTGGCTGGATGGATGGCTGGCTGGAGGGATGGATGGATGGATGGATGGCTGGAAGGATGGATGGCTGGATGGATGGATGGATGGATGGCTGGCTGGCTGGAGGTATGGATGGATGGATGAATGGCTGGATGGATGGCTGGCTGGAGGGATGGATTAATGAATGGATGGATGGATGGATGGCTGGATGGCTGGATGGCTGGATTGATGGCTGGCTGGGCGGATGGATTGATGGATGGATGGCTGGAAGGATGGCTGGTTGGATGGATGGATGGATGGCTGGCTGGCTGGAGGTATGGATGGATGGATGAATGGCTGGATGGATGGATGGATGAAGAGATGGATGAATGCATGGATGGCTGGATGGATGGCTGGATGGAGGGATGGCTGGATGGATGGCTGGCTGGAGGGATGGATGGCTGGATGGATGGATGTCCGGATGGATGGCTGGCTGGAGGGATGGATGGATGGATGGATGGCTGGATGGATGGATGGCTGGATGGATGGCTGGCTGGAGGGATGGATGGATGGATGGATGGCTCGATGGATGGCTGGATGGATGGATGGCTGGATGGATGGCTGGCTGGAGTGATGGATGGATGGATGGATGGCTGGATGGATGGCTGGATGGGTGGCTGGATGGATTGCTGGCTGGAGGAATGGATGGATTAATGGATGGCTGGACGGATGGCTGGATGGATGGAAGGCTGGATGGATGGCTGGCTGCAGGGATGGATGGATGGATGGATGGCTGAATGGATGGCTAGATCGATGGATGGATGGATGGCTGGCTGGAGGGATGGGGTCATGGATGGATGTCTGGATGGATGGCTGGATGGAAGGATGGCTGGATGGCTGGCTGGATGGATGGCTGGCTGGAGGGATGGATGGATGGATGGATGGCTGGAAGGATGGATGGCTGGATGGATGGATGGATGGATGGCTGGCTGGCTGGAGGTATGGATGGATGGATGAATGGCTGGATGGATGGCTTGATGGAGAGATGGATGAATGCATGGATGGCTGGATAGATGGCTGGATGGAGGGATGGCTGGATGGATGGCTGGCTGGAGGGATGGATGGATGGATGGATGGCTGGATGGATGGCTGGATGGAAGGCTGGATGGATGGATGGATGGCTGGATGGATGGCTGGCTGGAGGGACGGATGGATGGATGGATGGCTGGATGGATGGCTGGATGAATGGATGGCTGAATGGATGGCTGGCGGGAGGGATGGATGGCTGGATGGATGGCTGGATGGATGGATGGCTGGATGGATGGCTGGCTGGAGGCATGGATGAATGGATGGCTGGATGGATGGATGGCCGAATGGATGGCTGGCTGAAGGGATGGATGGAGGAATGGATTGCTGAATGGATGGCAGGATGGATGGATGGCTGGTTGGATGGCTGGCTTGAGGGATGGATTAATGAATGGATGGATGGATGGATGGCTGGATGGCTGGATGGATGACTCGCTGGCGGGATGGATGGATGGATGGCTGGATGGATGGCTGGATGGATGGATGGCTTGATCGATGGCTGGATGGATGGATGGATGGATGGCTGGATGGATGGATGGTTGGATGGATGGATGGCTGGATGGCTGGAAGGCTGGATGGATGGATGGCTGGATGGATGGATGGCTGGATGGATGGCAGGCTGAAGGGATGGATGGATGGCTGAATGAACGGCTGGATGGATGGCTTGATGGGTGGCTGGCTGGAGGGATGGATTGATGAATGGATGGCTGGATGGATAGCTGGATGGATGGCTGAATGGATGGCTGGCTGGTGGGATGGATGGATGGATGGATAGCTGGATGGAGGGATGGCTGGATGGATGGATGGCTGGATGGATGGCTGGATGGAGGGATGGCTGGATGGGTGGCTGGCTGGAGGGATGGATGGCTAGATGGATGGCTGGATGGATGGATGGGTTAATGACTGGCTGGAAGTCGGGATGTATGGATGGATGGATGGATGGATGGATGGCTGGATGTCTGGCTGGCTGGAGAGATGGATGAATGGTTGGATGGCTGGATGGATGGCTGGATGGAGGGATGGCTGGATGGATGGCTGGCTGGAGGGATGGATGGATGGATGGATGTCT
Source organism: Scyliorhinus torazame (assembly GCF_047496885.1). NCBI lineage: Eukaryota > Metazoa > Chordata > Chondrichthyes > Carcharhiniformes > Scyliorhinidae > Scyliorhinus > Scyliorhinus torazame. The sequence goes on along the minus strand of NC_092708.1, from coordinate 286,687,937 downwards.
GGATGGATGGCTGGATGAATGGATGGCTGGATGGATGGCTTGCTGGAGGGATGGATGGTTGGATGGCTGGATGGATGGCTGAATGGATGGATGGCTGGATGAATGGCTGGCTGGAGGGATGGATGGATGGATGGCTGGATGGATGGCTGGATAGATGGATGGCTGGTTGGATGACTGGCTGGAGGGATGGATGGATGTATGGATGGCTGGCTGGGCGGCTGGATGGATGGATGGCTGGATGGATGGCTGGCTGGAGGGAAGGATGGATGGATGGATGGCTGGAGGGAAGGCTGGATGGATGGATGGCTGCATGCATGGCTGGCTGGAGGGACGGATGGATGGATGGCTGGATGGATGGCTGGATGGATGGATGGCTGAATGGATGGCTGGCGGGAGGGATGGATGGATGGCTGGATGGCTGGATGGATGGCTGGATGGATGGATGGCTGGATGAATGGCTGGCTGGAGGGATGGATGGATGGATGGTTGGATGGATGGATGGCCGAATGGATGGCTGGCTGAATGGATGGATGGATGGATGGATTGCTGAATGGATGGCTGGATGGATGGATGGCTGGATGGATGGCTGGCTGGAGGGATGGATTAATGGATGGATGGATGGATGGATGGCTGGATGGCTGGATGGATGGATGGATATCTGGCTGGGCGGATGGATTGATGGATGGATGGCTGGGTGGATGGCTGGATGGATGGATGGATGGATGGCTGGCTGGCTGGATGTGTGGATGGATGGATGAATGGCTGGATGGATGGCTTGATGGAGAGATGGATGAATGCATGGATGGTTGGATGGATGGCTGGATGGAGGGATGGCTGGATGGATGGCTGGCTGGAGGGATGGATGGATGGATGGATGGCTGAATGGAGAGATGGATGAATGCATGGATGGCTGGATGGATAGCTGGATGGAGGGATGGCTGGATGGATGGCTGGCTGGAGGGATGGATGGATGGATGGATGGCTGGAGGGATGGCTGGGTGGCTGGATGGATGGCTTGCTGGAGGGATGGAAGGATGGATGGATGGATAGCTGGACGGATGGCTGGATGGATGGATGGCTGGATGAATGGCTGGCTGGAGGGATGGATGGATGGATGGATGGCAGGATGGATGGCTGGATGGATGGATGGCTGGATGGATGATTCGCTGGCGGGATGGATGGATGGATGGATGGCTGGATGGATGGCTGGATGGATGGATGGCTTGATGGATGGCTGGATGGATGGATGGATGGATGGCTGGATGGATGGATGGTTGGATGGATGGATGGCTGGATGGCTGGAAGGCTGGATGGATGGATGGCTGGATGGATGGATGGCTGGATGGATGGCAGGCTGAAGGGATGGATGGATGGCTGAATGAACGGCTGGATGGATGGATGGCTTGATGGATGGCTGGCTGGAGGGATGGATTGATGAATGGATGGCTGGATGTATAGCTGGATGGATGGCTGAAAGGATGGCTGGCTGGTGGGATGGATGGATGGATGGATAGCTGGATGGAGGGATGGCTGGATGGATGAATGGCTGGATGGATGGCTGGATGGAGGGATGGCTGGATGGCTGGCTGGCTGGAGGGATGGATGGCTAGATGGATGGCTGGATGGATGGATGGGTTAATGACTGGCTGGAAGGAGGGATGTATGGATGGATGGATAGATGGATGGATGGCTGGATGTATGGCTGGCTGGAGAGATGGATGAATGGTTGGATGGCTGGATGGATGGCTGGATGGAGGGATGGCTGGATGGATGGCTGGCTGGAGGGATGAATGGATGGATGGATGGCTGGATGGATGGCCGAATGGATGGCTGGCTGTATGGATGGATCGATTGCTGAATGGATGGCTGGATGAATGGATGGCTGGATGGATGGCTTGCTGGAGGGATGGATGGTTGGATGGCTGGATGGATGGCTGGATAGATGGATGGCTGGTTGGATGACTGGCTGGAGGGATGGATGGATGTATGGATGGCTGGATGGGCGGCTGGATGGATGGATGGCTGGATGGATGGCTGGCTGGAGGGAAGGATGGATGGATGGATGGCTGGATGGAAGGCTGGATGGATGGATGGCTGCATGGATGGCTGGCTGGAGGGACGGATGGATGGATGGCTGGATGGATGGCTGGATGGATGGATGGCTGGATGGATGGCTGGATGGATGGATGGCTGGATGGATGGCTGGCTGGAGGGATGGATGGATGGATGGTTGGATGGATGGATGGCCGAATGGATGGCTGGCTGTATGGATGGATCGATTGCTGAATGGATGGCTGGATGGATGGATGGCTGGATGGATGGCTGGCTGGAGGGATGGATTAATGGATGGATGGATGGATGGATGGCTGGATGGCTGGATGGATGGATGGATGTCTGGCTGGGCGGATGGATTGATGGATGGATGCCTGGGTGGATGGCTGGATGGATGGATGGATGGATGGCTGGCTGGCTGGAGGTATGGATGGATGGATGAATGGCTGGATGGATGGCTTGATGGAGAGATGGATGAATGCATGGATGGCTGGATGGATGGCTGGATGGAGGGATGGCTGGATGGATGGCTGGCTGGAGGGATGAATGGATGGATGGATGGCTGGATGGATGGCTGGATGGAAGGCTGGATGGATGGATGGATGGCTGGATGGATGGCTGGCTGGAGGGACGGATGGATGGATGGATGGCTGGATGGATGGCTGGATGGATGGATGGCTGAATGAATGGCTGGCGGGAGGGATGGATGGCTGGATGGCTGGATGGATGGCTGGATGGATGGATGGCTGGATGGATGGCTGGCTGGAGTGATGGATGAATGGATGGCTGGATGGATGGATGGCCGAATGGATGGCTGGCTGAAGGGATGGATGGAGGAATGGATTGCTGAATGGATAGCTGGATGGATGGATGGCTGGATGGATGGCTGGCTGGAGGGATGGATTAATGAATGGATGGATGGATGGATGGCTGGATGGCTGGATGGCTGGATGGATGGCTGGCTGGGCGGATGGATTGATGGATGGATGGCTGGATGGATGGCTGGTTGGATGGATGGACGGATGGCTGGCTGGCTGGAGGTATGGATGGATGGATGATTGGCTGGATGGATGGATGGATGGAGAGATGGATGAATGCATGGATGGCTGGATGGATGGCTGGATGGAGGGATGGCTGGATGGATGGCTGGCTGGAGGGATGGATGGCTGGATGGATGGATGTCCGGATGGATGGCTGGCTGGAGGGATGGATGGATGGATGGATGGCTGGATGGATGGATGGCTGGATGGATGGCTGGCTGGAGGGATGGATGGATGGATGGATGGCTCGATGGATGGCTGGATGGCTGGCTGCAGGGATGGATGGATGGATGGATGGCTGAATGGATGGCTAGATCGATGGATGGATGGATGGCTGGCTGGAGGGATGGAGTCATGGATGGATGTCTGGATGGATGGCTGGATGGAAGGATGGCTGGATGCATGGCTGGCTGGAGGGATGGATTGATGGATGGATGGCTGGATGGCTGGCTGGATGGATGGCTGGCTGGAGGGATGGATGGATGGATGGATGGCTGGAAGGATGGATGGCTGGATGGATGGATGGATGGATGGCTGGCTGGCTGGAGGTATGGATGGATGGATGAATGGCTGGATGGATGGCTTGATGGAGAGATGGATGAATGCATGGATGGCTGAAAGAATGGCTGGATGGAGGGATGGCTGGATGGATGGCTGGCTGGAGGGATGGATGGATGGATGGATGGCTGGATGGATGGCTGGATGGAAGGCTGGATGGATGGATGGATGGCTGGATGGATGGCTGGCTGGAGGGACGGATGGATGGATGGATGGCTGGATGGATGGCTGGATGGATGGATGGCTGAATGGATGGCTGGCGGGAGGGATGGATGGCTGGATGGATGGCTGGATGGATGGATGGCTGGATGGATGGCTGGCTGGAGGCATGGATGAATGGATGGCTGGATGGATGGATGGCCGAATGGATGGCTGGCTGAAGGGATGGATGGAGGAATGGATTGCTGAATGGATGGCTGGATGGATGGATGGCTGGTTGGATGGCTGGCTGGAGGGATGGATTAATGAATGGATGGATGGATGGATGGCTGGATGGCTTGATGGATGGCTGGCTGGGCGGATGGATTGATGGGTGGATGGCTGGATGGATGGCTGGTTGGATGGATGGATGGATGGCTGGCTGGCTGGAGGTATGGATGGATGGATGAATGGCTGGATGGATGGATGGATGGAGAGATGGATGAATGCATGGATGGCTGGATGGATGGCTGGATGGAGGGATGGCTGGATGGATGGCTGGCTGGATGGATGGATTGCTGGATGGATGGATGTCCGGATGGATGGCTGGATGGAGGGATGGATGGATGGATGGATGGCTGGATGGATGGATGGCTGGATGGATGGCTGGCTGGAGGGATGGATGGATGGATGGATGGCTCGATGGATGGCTGGATGGATGGATGGCTGGATGGATGGCTGGCTGGAGTGATGGATGGATGGATGGATGGCTGGATGGATGGCTGGATGGGTGGCTGGATGGATTGCTGGCTGGTGGAATGGATGGATTAATGGATGGCTGGACGGATGGCTGGATGGATGGAAGGCTGGATGGATGGCTGGCTGCAGGGATGGATGGATGGATGGATGGCTGAATGGATGGCTAGATCGATGGATGGATGGATGGCTAGCTGGAGGGATGGAGTCATGGATGGATGTCTGGATGGATGGCTGGATGGAAGGATGGCTGGATGCATGGCTGGCTGGAGGGATGGATTGATGGATGGATGGCTGGATGGCTGGCTGGATGGATGGCTGGCTGGAGGGATGGATGGATGGATGGATGGCTGGAAGGATGGATGGCTGGATGGATGGCTGGCTCGAGGGATGGATGGATGGATGGATGGCTGGACGGATGGATGGCTGGATGGATAGGCTGGCTGGAGGGATTGATGGATGGATGGATGGCTGGATGGATGGCTGAATGGATGGATGGCTGGGTGAATGGCTGGCTGGAGGGATGGATGGATGGATGGATGGCTGGATGGATGGCTGGATGGATGGATTGCTGGATGGATGGCAGGCTGAAGGGAAGGATGGATGGATGGATGGCTGAATGGACGTCTGGATGAATGGATGGCTTGATGGATGGCTTGCTGGAGGGATGGATTGCTGAATGGATGGCTGGATGGATAGCTGGATGGATGGCTGAATGGATGGCTGGCTGGTGGGATGGATGGATGGATGGATAGCTGGATGGAGGGATGGCTGGATGGTTGGCTGGCTGGAGGGATGGATGGATGGATGGATGGCTGGATGGATGGCTGGATGGAGGGATGGCTGGATGGCTGGCTGGCTGGAGGGATGGATGGCTAGATGGATGGCTGGATGGATGGATGGCTTAATGACTGGCTGGAAGGAGGGATGGATGGATGGATGGATGGCTGGATGGATGGATGGATGGCTGGATGTATGGCTGGCTGGAGAGATGGATGAATGGTTGGATGGCTGGGTGGATGGCTGGATGGAGGGATGGCTGGATGGATGGCTGGCTGGAGGGATGGATGGATGGATGGATGGCTGGATGGATGGCTTGATGAATGGATGGCTGGATGGATGGCTTGCTGGAGGGATGGATGGTTGGATGGCTGGATGGATGGCTGAATGGATGGATGGCTGGATGAATGGCTGGCTGGAGGGATGGATGGATGGATGGATGGCTGGATGGATGGCTGGATGGATGGATGGCTGGTTGGATGACTGGCTGGAGGGATGGACGGATGGATGGATGGCTGGATGGATGGCTGGATGGATGGATGGCTGAATGGATGGCTGGCGGGAGGGATGGATGGATGGATGGATGGATGGATGGATGGATGGGTGGCTGGATGGATGGATGGCTGGATGGATGGCTGGCTGGAGGGATGGATGGATGGATGGCTGGATGGCTGGCTGGATGGATGGCTGGCTGGAGGGATGGATGGATGGATGGATGGCTGGATGGATGGCTGGAAGGATGGATGGCTGAATGGATGGCTGGCTCGAGGGATGGATGGATGGATGGATGGCTGGACGGATGGCTGGCTGGATGGATAGGCTGGCTGGAGGGATGGATGGATGGATGGATGGCTGGATGGATGGCTGAATGGATGGATGGCTGGGTGAATGGCTGGCTGGAGGGATGGATGGATGGATGGATGGCTGGATGGATGGCTGGATGGTTGGATGGCTGGATGGATGTCTGAATGGATGGATGGCTGGATGAATGGCTGGCTGGAGGGATGGATGGATGGATGGATGGCTGGATGGATGGCTGGATGGATGGATGGCTGGTTGGATGACTGGCTGGAGGGATGGATGGATGGATGGATGGCTGGATGGGCGGCTGGATGGATGGATGGCTGGATGAATGGCTGGCTGGAGGGAAGGATGGATGGATGGATGGCTGGATGCATGGCTGGCTGGAGGGATGGATTGATGGATGGATGGCTGGATGGCTGGCTGGATGGATGGCTGGCTGGAGGGATGGATGGATGGATGGATGGCTGGAAGGATGGATGGCTGGATGGATGGCTGGCTCGAGGGATGGATGGATGGATGGATGGCTGGACGGATGGATGGCTGGATGGATAGGCTGGCTGGAGGGATTGATGGATGGATGGATGGCTGGATGGATGGCTGAATGGATGGATGGCTGGGTGAATGGCTGTCTGGAGGGATGGATGGATGGATGGATGGCTGGATGGATGGCTGGATGGATGGATTGCTGGATGGATGGCAGGCTGAAGGGAAGGATGGATGGATGGATGGCTGAATGGACGTCTGGATGAATGGATGACTTGATGGATGGCTGGCTGGAGGGATGGATTGCTGAATGGATGGCTGGATGGATAGCTGGATGGATGGCTGAATGGATGGCTGGCTGGTGGGATGGATGGATGGATGGATAGCTGGATGGAGGGATGGCTGGATGGTTGGCTGGCTGGAGGGATGGATGGATGGATGGATGGCTGGATGGATGGCTGGATGGAGGGATGGCTGGATGGCTGGCTGGCTGGAGGGATGGATGGCTAGATGGATGGCTGGATGGATGGATGGCTTAATGACTGGCTGGAAGGAGGGATGGATGGATGGATGGATGGCTGGATGGATGGATGGATGGCTGGATGTATGGCTGGCTGGAGAGATGGATGAATGGTTGGATGGCTGGGTGGATGGCTGGATGGAGGGATGGCTGGATGGATGGCTGGCTGGAGGGATGGATGGATGGATGGATGGCTGGATGGATGGCTGGATGAATTGATGGCTGGATGGATGGCTTGCTGGAGGGATGGATGGTGGGATGGCTGGATGGATGGCTGAATGGATGGATGGCTGGATGAATGGCTGGCTGGAGGGATGGATGGATGGATGGATGGCTGGATGGATGGCTGGATGGATGGATGGCTGGTTGGATGACTGGCTGGAGGGATGGACGGATGGATGGATGGCTGGATGGATGGCTGGATGGATGGATGGCTGAATGGATGGCTGGCGGGAGGGATGGATGGATGGATGGATGGATGGATGGATGGATGGGTGGCTGGATGGATGGATGGCTGGATGGATGGCTGGCTGGAGGGATGGATGGATGGATGGCTGGATGGCTGGCTGGATGGATGGCTGGCTGGAGGGATGGATGGATGGATGGATGGCTGGATGGATGGCTGGAAGGATGGATGGCTGAATGGATGGCTGGCTCGAGGGATGGATGGATGGATGGATGGCTGGACGGATGGATGGCTGGATGGATAGGCAGGCTGGAGGGATGGATGGATGGAAGAATGGCTGGATGGATGGCTGAATGGATGGATGGCTGGGTGAATGGCTGGCTGGAGGGATGGATGGATGGATGGATGGCTGGATGGATGGCTGCATGGTTGGATGGCTGGATGGATGTCTGAATGGATGGATGGCTGGATGAATGGCTGGCTGGAGGGATGGATGGATGGATGGCTGGATGGATGGCTGGATGGATGGATGGCTGGTTGGATGACTGGCTGGAGGGATGGATGGATGGATGGATGGCTGGATGGGCGGCTGGATGGATGGATGGCTGGATGAATGGCTGGCTGGAGGGAAGGATGGATGGATGGATGGCTGGATGGAAGGCTGGATGGATGGATGGCTGGATGGATGGCTGGCTGGAGGGACGGATGGATGGATGGCTGGATGGATGGCTGGATGGATGGATGGCTGAATGGATGGCTGGCGGGAGGGATGGATGGATGGATGGATGGATGGCTGGATGGGTGGCTGGATGGATGGATGGCTGGATGGATGGCTTGCTGGAGGGATGGATGGATGGATGGCTGGATGGATGGATGGCCGAATGGATGGCTGGCTGAAGGCATGGATGGATGGATGGATTGCTGAATGGATGGCTGGTTGGATGGCTGGATGGAGGGATGGCTGGATGGCTGGCTGGCTGGAGGGATGGATGGATGGATGGATGGCTGGATGGATGGCTGGATGGCTGGATGGATGGCTTGCTGGAGGGATGGAAGGATGGATGTATGGATAGCTGGACGGATGGCTGGATGGATGGATGGCTGGATGAATGGCTGGCTGGAGGGATGGATGGATGGATGGATGGCAGGATGGATGACTGGATGGATGGATGGCTGGATGGATGACACGCTGGCGGGATGGATGGATGGATGGCTGGATGGATGGCTGGATGGATGGATGGCTTGATGGATGGCTGGATGGATGGCTGGATGGATGGCTGGATGGATGGATGGTTGGATGGATGGATGGCTGGATGGCTGGAAGGCTGGATGGATGGATGGCTGGATGGATGGCTGGCTGGATGGATGGATGGATGGATGGATGGATGGCTGGATGCATGGCTGGATGGAGGGATGGCTGGATGGATGGCTGGCGGGGGTGACGGATGGATGGATGGCTGGATGAATGGCTGTATGGAGGGATGGCTGGATGGACGCCTGGCTGGATGGTTGGATGGCTGGATGGATGGATGGATGGACGGATGGATGGAGGGATGGCTGGGTGGATGGCTGGCTGGAGGGATGGATGGATGGATGGATGGCTGGTTGGATGGCTGGATGGATGGATGGCTGGATGGACGATTGGCTGGAGGGATGGATGGATGGATGGCTGGATGGATGGCAGGCTGGAGGGATGGATGGATGGATGGGTGGCTGGATGGATGGCTGGCTGGATGGATGGCTGGATGGATGGCTGGCTGGAGTGATGGATGGGTGGATGGTTGGATGGATGGCTGGTTTGATGGATGGCTGAATGGATGGCTGGCTGGAGGGATGGAAGGATGTTGGATGGCTGGATGGATGGCTGGATGGATGGCTAGATATCTGGATGGCTGGCTGGATGGATGGATGGCTGGTTGGCTGGATGGATGGATGGGTGGCTGGTAGAATGGCTGGATGGATGGATGGATTGATGGATGGCTGGATGGATGGATAAATGAATGGCTCAATGGATGGCTGAATGGATGGCTGGATGGATGGTTGGCTGGATGGATGGATTGATGGATGGATGGCTGGATGGATTGCTAGATGGATGGATGGCTGGATGGATGGCTGGCTGGAGGGATGGATGGTTGGATGGCTGGCTGGAGGGATGGCTGGATGGTTGGCGGATTGAACGTTGGATAGATGGATGGCTGAATGGATGGCTGGCTGGAGGGATGGATAGATGGATGGGTGGCTGGATGGATGGCTGGATGGATGGATGTCCGGATGGATGGCTGGCTGGAGGGATGGATGGATGGATGGATGGGTGGCTGGAAGTATGGATGGCTGGATGGATGGCTGGCTGGAGGGATGGATGGATGGATGGATGGCTCGATGGATGGCTGGATGGATGGATGGCTGGATGGATGGCTGGATGAAGTGATGGATGGATGAATGGATGGCTGGATGGATGGCTGGATGGATGGCTGGATGGATTGCTGGCTGGAGGAATGGATGGATTAATGGGTGGCTGGAAGGATGGCTGGATGGATGGAAGGCTGGGTGGATAGCTAGCTGCAGGGATGGATGGATGGATGGATGGCTGAATGGATGGCTAGATCGATGGCTGGATGGATGGCTGGCTGGAGGGATGGAGCCATGGATAGATGTCTGGATGGATGGCTTGATGGAAGGATGGCTGGATGCATGGCTGGCTGGAGGGATGGATTGATGGATGGATGGCTGGATGGCTGGATGGATGGCTGGCTGGAGGGATGGATGGATGGATGGATGGCTGGATGGATGGCTGGAAGGATGGATGGCTGGATGGATGCCTGGCTGGAGGGATGGATGGATGGATGGATGGCTGGATGGATGGCTGGACGGATGGATGGCTGGATGGATGGCTGGCTGGAGGAATGGATGGATGGATGGATGGCTGGATGGATGGCTGGATGGATGGATGGCTGGATGGATGGCTGGCTGAAGGAATGGATGGATGGATGGATGGATGGCTGGATGGATGGCTGGATGGATGGATGGCTGGATGGATGGCTGAATGGATGGCTGGATGGATGGATGGCTGGAATGATATCTGGCTGGAGGGATGGATGGATGGATCGATGGATGGATGGCAGGCTGGAGGGATGGATGGATGGATGGGTGGCTGGATGGATGGCTGGCTGGATGGATGGCTGGATGGATGGCTGGCTGGAGTGATGGATGGGTGGATGGTTGGATGGATGGCTGGTTTGATGGATGGCTGAATGGATGGCTGGCTGGAGGGATGGAAGGATGTTGGATGGCTGGATGGATGGCTGGATGGATGGCTAGATGTCTGGATGGCTGGCTGGATGGATGGATGGATGGATGGCTGGTTGGCTGGATGGATGGATGGGTGGCTGGTAGAATGGCTGGATGGATGGATGGATTGATGGATGGCTGGATGGATGGATGAATGAATGGCTGAATGGATGGCTGAATGGATGGCTGGATGGATGGCTGGCTGGATGGATGGATTGATGGATGGATGGCTGGATGGATTGCTAGATGGATGGATGGCTGGATGGATGGCTGGCTGGAGGGATGGATGGTTGGATGGCTGGCTGGAGGGATGGATGGATGGTTGGCGGATTGAACGTTGGATAGATGGATGGCTGGATGGATGGCTGGCTGGGGGGATGGATGGATGGATGGGTGGCTGGATGGATGGCTGGATGGATGGATGTCCGGATGGATGGCTGGCTGGAGGGATGGATGGATGGATGGATGGGTGGCTGGAAGTATTGATGGCTGGATGGATGGCTGGCTGGAGGGATGGATGGATGGATGGATGGCTCGATGGATGGCTGGATGGATGGATGGCTGGATGGATGGCTGGATGAAGTGATGGATGGATGAATGGATGGCTGGATGGATGGCTGGATGGATGGCTGAATGGATTGCTGGCTGGAGGAATGGATGGATTAATGGGTGGCTGGAAGGATGGCTGGATGGATGGAAGGCTGGGTGGATGGCTGGCTGCAGGGATGGATGGATGGATGAATGGCTGAATGGATGGCTAGATCGATGGCTGGATGGATGGCTGGCTGGAGGGATGGAGCCATGGATAGATGTCTGGATGGATGGCTTGATGGAAGGATGGCTGGATGCATGGCTGGCTGGAGGGATGGATTGATGGATGGATGGCTGGATGGCTGGATGGATGGCTGGTTGGAGGGATGGATGGATGGATGGATGGCTGGATGGATGGCTGGAAGGATGGATGGCTGGATGGATGCCTGGCTGGAGGGATGGATGGATGGAGGGATGGCTGGATGGATGGCTGGACGGATGGATGGCTGGATGGATGGCTGGCTGGAGGAATGGATGGATGGATGGATGGCTGGATGGATGGCTGGATGGATGGATGGCTGGATGGATGGCTGGCTGAAGGAATGGATGGATGGATGGATGGATGGCTGGATGGATGGCTGGATGGATGGATGGCTGGATGGATGGCTGAATGGATGGCTGGATGGAAGGATGGCTGGAATGATATCTGGCTGGAGGGATGGATGGATGGATCGATGGATGTATGGATGGCTGGATGGATGGATGGCTGGAGGGATGGGTGGATGGATGGATGGCTGGATGGAGCGATGACTGGATGGTTGGCTGGCTGGATGGCTGGACGGATGGATGGCTGGATGGATGGCTGGCTGGAGGGATGGATGGATGGATAGCTGGATGGATGGCTGGATAGATGGATGGCTGGATGGATGGCTGGCTGGAGAAATGGATGGATGGATGGATGGCTGGATTGATGGCTGGATGGATGGATGGCTGGATGGATGGCTGAATGGATGGCTGGATGGATGGATGGTTGGATGGATAGCTGGCTGGAGGGATGGATGGATGGATGGATGGATGGACGGCTGGTTTGGATGGATGGCTTGATGGATGGCTGGCTGGAAGGATGGATTGATGGATGGATGGCTGGATGGATGGCTGGATGGATAGATGGCTGGATGGATGAATGGCTGGAGGGATTGATGGATGGATGGATGGCTGTATGGGGGGATGGCTGGATGGTTGGCTGGCTGGATGGATGGATGGATGTATGGATGGATGGCTGGATGGATGGCTGGATGGAGGGATGGCTGGATGGATGGCTGGCTGGAGGGATGGATGGATGGCTGGATGGATGGCTGAATGGATGGATGGCTTAATGGCTGGCTGGTTGGAGGGATGGATGGATGGATGGATGGCTGGATGAATGGCTGAAAGGATGGATGGTTGGATGTATGGCTGGCTGGAGAGATGGATGGATGGATGGATGGCTGGATGAATGGCTGGATGGAGGAATGGATGGATGGATGGCTGGCTAGAAGGGTGGATGGATGGATGGATGGCTGGATGGATGGCTGGATGGATGGACGGCTGGATGGATGGCTGGCTGGAAGGTTGGATGGATGGATGGATGGCTGGATGGATGGCTGGATGGATGGATGGCTGGATGATTGGCTGGCTGGAGGGAAGGATGGATGGATGGCTGGTTGGATGGCTGGATGGATGGATGAGGTGGATGGATGACTGGCTGGAGGGATGGATGGATGGATGGTTGGCTGGATGGATTGCTGGATGGATGGATGGATGGAAGGATGGCTGGATAGATGGCTGGCTGGAGGGATGGATGGATGGCTGGATGGCTGGCTGGATCGATGGATCGCTGGATGGATGGCTGGCTGGAGGGATGGATGGGTCGACGGATGGCTGGATGTATGGCTGGACGGATGGATTGCTGGATGGATGGCTGGCTGGAGGGATTGATGGATGGCTGGCTGTATGGATGGCTGGATGGATGGATGGCTGGATGGATGGCTGGCTGGAGGAATGGATGGATGGATGGATGGATGGCTGAATGGATGGCTGGATGGATGGATGGCTGGATGGATGGCTGGCTGGAGGGATGGAGGGATGGATGGATGGCTGAATGGATGGCTGGATGGATGGATGGCTGGATGGCTGGCTGGCTGGAGCGATGGATGGATGGATGGATGGCTGGATGGACGGCTGGATGGATGGATGGCTGGATGGCAGGCTGGCTGGAGGGATGGATTGATGGATGGATGGCTGGAAGGATGGCTGGATGGATGGATGTCTGGATGGATGGCTGGATGGAGGGATGGCTGGCTGGCTGGATGGATGTCTGGATGGAGGGATGGCTGGATGGATGGCTGGCTGGAGGCATGGGTGGATGGATGGATGTCTGGATGGATGGCTGGATGGATGGATGGCTTAATGACTGGCTGGCTGGAGGGATGGATGGATGGATGGATGGCTGGATGGATGGCTGGATGGATGGCTGGCTGGATGGATGGCTGGCTGGTGGGATGGATGGATGAATGGATGGCTGGATGGATGGCTGGATGGATGGCTGGATGGATTGCTGGCTGGAGGAATGGATGGATTAATGGATGGCTGGACGGATGGCTGCATGGATGGAAGGCTGGATGGATGGCTGGCTGCAGGAATGGATGGATGGCTGAATGGATGGCTAGATCGCTGGATGGATGGCTGGATGGATGGCTGGAAGGATGGATGGCTGAATGGATGGCTGGCTCGAGGGATGGATGGATGGATGGATGGCTGGACGGATGGATGGCTGGATGGATAGGCTGGCTGGAGGGATGGATGGATGGCTGGATGGATGGCTGAATGGATGGATGGCTGGGTGAATGGCTGGCTGGAGGGATGGATGGATGGATGGATGGCTGGATGGATGGCTGGATGGTTGGATGGCTGGATGGATGTCTGAATGGATGGATGGCTGGATGAATGGCTGGCTGGAGGGATGGATGGATGGATGGATGGCTGGAAGGATGGCTGGATGGATGGATGGCTGGTTGGATGACTGGCTGGAGGGATGGATGGATGGATGGATGGCTGGATGGGCGGCTGGATGGATGGATGGCTGGATGGATGGCTGGCTGGAGGGAAGGATGGATGGATGGATGGCTGGATGGAAGGCTGGATGGATGGATGGCTGGATGGATGGCTGGCTGGAGGGACGGATGGATGGATGGCTGGATGGATGGCTGGATGGATGGATGGCTGAATGGATGGCTGGCGGGAGGGATGGATGGATGGATGGATGGATGGCTGGATGGGTGGCTGGATGGATGGATGGCTGGATGGATGGTTTGCTGGAGGGATGGATGGATGGATGGCTGGATGGATGGATGGCCGAATGGATGGCTGGCTGAAGGCATGGATGGATGGATGGATTGCTGAATGGATGGCTGGTTGGATGGCTGGATGGAGGGATGGCTGGATGGCTGGCTGGCTGGAGGGATGGATGGATGGATGGATGGCTGGATGGATGGCTGGATGGCTGGATGGATGGCTTGCTGGAGGGATGGAAGGATGGATGGATGGATAGCTGGACGGATGGCTGGATGGATGGATGGCTGGATGAATGGCTGGCTGGAGGGATGGATGGATGGATGGATGGCAGGATGGATGGCTGGATGGATGGATGGCTGGATGGATGACTCGCTGGCGGGATGGATGGATGGATGGATGGCTGGATGGATGGCTGGATGGATGGATGTCTTGATGGATGGCTGGATGGATGGATGGATGGATGGCTGGCTGGATGGATGGTTGGATGGATGGATGGCTGGATGGCTGGAAGGCTGGATGGATGGATGGCTGGATGGATGGCTGGCTGGATGGATGGATGGATGGATGGATGGATGGATGGATGGCTGGATGCATGGCTGGATGGAGGGACGGCTGGATGGATGGCTGGCGGGGGTGACGGATGGATGGATGGCTGGATGAATGGCTGTATGGAGGGATGGCTGGATGGACGCCTGGCTGGATGGTTGGATGGCTGGATGGATGGATGGATGGACGGATGGATGGAGGGATGGCTGGGTGGATGGCTGGCTGGAGGGATGGATGGATGGATGGATGGCTGGTTGGATGGCTGGATGGATGGATGGCTGGATGGACGATTGGCTGGAGGGATGGATGGATGGATGGCTGGATGGATGGCAGGCTGGAGGGATGGATGGATGGATGGGTGGCTGGATGGATGGCTGGCTGGATGGATGGCTGGATGGATGGCTGGCTTGAGTGATGGATGGGTGGATGGTTGGATGGATGGCTGGTTTGATGGATGGCTGAATGGGTGGCTGGCTGGAGGGATGGAAGGATGTTGGATGGCTGGATGGATGGCTGGATGGATGGCTAGATGTCTGGATGGCTGGCTGGATGCATGGATGGATGGATGGCTGGTTGGCTGGATGGATGGATGGGTGGCTGGTAGAATGGCTGGATGGATGGATGGATTGATGGATGGCTGGATGGATGGATGAATGAATGGCTGGCTGGATGGATGGATAGAAGGATGGATGGCTGGATGGATTGCTAGATGGATGGATGGCTGGATGGATGGCTGGCTGGAGGGATGGATGGTTGGATGGCTGGCTGGAGGGATGGATGGATGGTTGGCGGATTGAACGTTGGATAGATGGATGGCTGGATGGATGGCTGGCTGGAGGGATGGATGGATGGATGGGTGGCTGGATGGATGGCTGGATGGATGGATGTCCGGATGGATGGCTGGCTGGAGGGATGGATGGATGGATGGATGGGTGGCTGGAAGTATGGATGGCTGGATGGATGGCTGGCTGGAGGGATGGATGGATGGATGGATGGCTCGATGGATGGCTGGATGGATGGATGGCTGGATGGATGGCTGGATGAACTGATGGATGGATGAATGGATGGCTGGATGGATGGCTGGATGGATGGCTGGATGGATTGCTGGCTGGAGGAATGGATGGATTAATGGGTGGCTGGACGGATGGCTGGATGGATGGAAGGCTGGGTGGATGGCTGGCTGCAGGGATGGATGGATGGATGGATGGCTGAATGGATGGCTAGATCGATGTCTGGATGGATGGCTGGCTGGAGGGATGGAGCCATGGATAGATGTCTGGATGGATGGCTTGATGGAAGGATGGCTGGATGCATGGCTGGCTGGAGGGATGGATTGATGGATGGATGGCTGGATGGCTGGATGGATGGCTGGCTGGAGGGATGGATGGATGGATGGATGGCTGGATGGATGGCTGGAAGGATGGATGGCTGGATGGATGCCTGGCTGGAGGGATGGATGGATGGATGGATGGCTGGATGGATGGCTGGACGGATGGATGGCTGGATGGACGGCTGGCTGGAGGAATGGATGGATGGATGGATGGCTGGATGGATGGCTGGATGGATGGATGGCTGGATGGATGGCTGGCTGAAGGAATGGATGGATGGATGGATGGATGGCTGGATGGATGGCTGGATGGATGGATGGCTGGATGGATGGCTGAATGGATGGCTGGATGGATGGATGGCTGGAATGATATCTGGCTGGAGGGATGGATGGATGGATCGATGGATGGATGGATGGCTGGATGGATGTATGGCTGGAGGGATGGGTGGATGGATGGATGGCTGGATGGAGCGATGACTGGATGGTTGGCTGGCTGGATGGCTGGACGGATGGATGGCTGGATGGATGGCTGGCTGGAGGGATGGATGGATGGATGGCTGGATGGATGGCTGGATAGATGGATGGCTGGATGGATGGCTGGCTGGAGAAATGGATGGATGGATGGATGGCTGGATTGATGGCTGGATGGATGGATGGCTGGATGGATGGCTGAATGGATGGCTGGATGGATGGATGGTTGGATGGATAGCTGGCTGGAGGGATGGATGGATGGATGGATGGATGGACGGCTGGTTTGGATGGATGGCTTGATGGATGGCTGGCTGGAAGGATGGATTGATGGACGGATGGCTGGATGGATGGCTGGATGGATAGATGGCTGGATGGATGAATGGCTGGAGGGATGGATGGATGGATGGATGGCTGTATGGGTGGATGGCTGGATGGTTGGCTGGCTGGATGGATGGATGGATGTATGGATGGATGGCTGGATGGATGGCTGGATGGAGGGATGGCTGGATGGATGGCTGGCTGGAGGGATGGATGGATGGCTGGATGGATGGCTGAATGGATGGATGGCTTAATGGCTGGCTGGCTGGAGGGATGGATGGATGGATGGATGGCTGGATGAATGGCTGGATGGAGGAATGGATGGATGGATGGCTGGCTAGAAGGGTGGATGGATGGATGGATGGCTGGATGGATGGCTGGATGGATGGACGGCTGGATGGATGGCTGGATGGAGGGATGGCTGGATGGATGGCTGGCTGGATGGATGGATGGATGGCTGGATGAATGGCTGAATGGATGGATGGCTGGATGTATGGCTGGCTGGAGAGATGGATGGATGGATGGATGGCTGGATGAATGGCTGGATGGAGGAATGGATGGATGGATGGCTGGCTAGAAGGGTGGATGGATGGATGGATGGCTGGATGGATGGCTGGATGGATGGACGGCTGGATGGATGGCTGGCTGGAAGGTTGGATGGATGGATGGATGGCTGGATGGATGGCTGGATGGATGGATGGCTGGATGATTGGCTGGCTGGAGGGATGGATGGATGGATGGCTGGTTGGATGGCTGGATGGATGGATGGCTGGATGGATGACTGGCTGGAGGGATGGATGGATGGATGGTTGGCTGGATGGATTGCTGAATGGATGGATGGATGGAAGGATGGCTGGATAGATGGCTGGCTGGAGGGATGGATGGATGGCTGGATGGCTGGCTGGATCGATGGATCGCTGGATGGATGGCTGGCTGGAGGGATGGATGGGTCGACGGATGGCTGGATGTATGGCTGGACGGATGGATTGCTGGATGGATGGCTGGCTGGAGGGATTGATGGATGGCTGGCTGTATGGATGGCTGGATGGATGGATGGCTGGATGGATGGCTGGCTGGAGGAATGGATGGATAGATGGCTGGATGGATGGCTGGATGGATGGATGGCTGGATGGATGGCTGGCTGGAGGGATGGAGGGATGGATGGATGGCTGAATGGATGGCTGGATGGATGGATGGCTGGATGGATGGCTGGCTGGAGGGATGGATGGATGGATGGATGGCTGGATGGACGGCTGGATGGATGGATGGCTGGATGGCAGGCTGGCTGGAGGGATGGATTGATGGATGGATGGCTGGAAGGATGGCTGGATGGATGGATGTCTGGATGGATGGCTGGATGGAGGGATGGCTGGCTGGCTGGATGGATGTCTGGATGGAGGGATGGCTGGATGGATGGCTGGCTGGAGGCATGGATGGATGGATGGATGGCTGGATGGATGGCTGGATGGATGTATGGCTTAATGACTGGCTGGCTGGAGGGATGGATGGATGGATGGATGGCTGGATGGATGGATGGCTGGATGGATGGCTGGCTGGATGGATGGCTGGCTGGTGGGATGGATGGATGAATGGATGGCTGGATGGATGGCTGGATGGATGGCTGGATGGATTGCATGCTGGAGGAATGGAATGATTAATGCATGGCTGGACGGATGGCTGGATGGATGGAAGGCTGGATGGATGGCTGGCTGCAGGGATGGATGGATGGCTGAATGGATGGCTAGATCGCTGGATGGATGGATGGATGGCTGGAGGGATGGTGTCATGGATGGATGGCTGGATGGATGGCTGGATAGAAGGATGGCTGGATGCATGGCTGGCTGGAGGGATGGATTGATGGATGGATGGCTGGATGGCTGGCTGGATGGATGGCTGGCTGGAGGGATGGATGGATGGATGGATGGCTGGATGGATGGCTGGAAGTATGGATGGCTGGATGGATGGCTGTCTGGAGGGATGGATGGATGGATGGATGGCTGGATGGATGGCTGGACGGATGGATGGCTGGATGGATGGCTGGCTGGAGGGATGGATGGATGGATGGCTGGATGGATGGCTGGATGGATGGAAGGATGGATGGATGGCTGGCTGAAGGAATGGATGGATGGATGGATGGCTGGATGGATGGCTGGATGGATGGATGGCTGGATGGATGGCTGAATGGATGGCTGGATGGATGGATGGCTGGATGGATATCTGGCTGGAGGGATGAATGGATGGATGGATGGCTGGATGGATGGCTGGATGGATGGATGGATGGATGGCTGGCTGGAGGGATGGATTGATGGATGGATGGCTGGATGGGTGGCTGGAGGGATGGATGGATGGCTGGATGGAGGGATGGCTGGATGGTTGGCTCGCTGGAGTGATGGATGGATGGATGGATGACTGGATTGAATGGCTGGCTGGAGGGATGCATGGATGAATGGATGGCTGGCTGGACGGCTGGTTTTGATGGATTGCTGGATGGATGGCTGGCTGGAGGGATGGATTGATGGATGGATGGCTGGATGGATGGCTGGATGGATAGATGGCTGGATGGATGGCTAGCTAGAGGGATGGACGGATGGATGGATGGCTGGATGGAGGGATGGCTGGATGGTTGGCTGGATGGATGGATGGATGGTTGGATGGATGTCTGGATGGATGGCTGGATGGAGGGACCGCTGGATGGATGGCTGGCAGGAGGGAAGGATGGATGGCTTGATGGATGGCTGGATGGATGGATGGCTTAATGGCTGGCTGGCTGGAGGGATGGATGGATGGATGGCTGGATGAATGGCTGAATGGATGGATGGCTGGATGTATGGCTGGCTGGAGAGATGGATGGATGGATGGATGGCTGGATCGATGGTTGGATGGAGGAATGGCTGGATGGATGGCCGGCTGGAGGGATGGATGGATGGCTGGATGGATGGCTGGATGGATGGATGGCTGGATGGATGGCTGACTGGAGGGTTGGATGGATGGATGGATGGCTGGATGGATGGCTGGATGGATGGATGGCTGAATGATTGGCTGGCTGGAGGGATGGATGGATGGATGGCTGGATGGATGGCTGGATGGATGGATGGCTGGATGGATGACTGGCTGGAGGGATGGATGGATGGATGGATGGCTGGATGGATTGCTGGATGGATGGATGGATGGAAGGATGGCTGGATGGATGGATGGCTGGCTGGAGGGATGGATGGATGGCTGGATGTCTGGCTGAATGGATGGATGGCTGGATGGATGGCTGTCTGGAGGGATGGATGGATGGATGGATGGCTGGATGGATAGCTGGATGGATGGCTGGACGGATGGATTGCTGGATGGATGGCTGGCTGGAGGGATGGATGGATGGCTGGATGGATGGCTGGATGGATGGATGGCTGGATGGATCGCTGGCTGGAGGAATGGATGGATGGATTGATGGATGGATGGATGGCTGGACGGATGGATGTTGGATGGATGGCTGGCTGGAGTGATGGATGGATGGATGGATGGTTGAATGGATGGCTGGATGGATGGATGGCTGGATGGATGGCTGGGTGGAGGAATGAATGGATGGATGGATGGCTGGATGGACGGATGGATGGATGGATGGCTGGATGGATGGCTGGCTGGAGGGATGGATTGATGGATGGATGGCTGGATGGATGGCTGGATGGACGGATGGCTGGATGGATGGCTGGCTGGAGAGATGGATGGATGGATGGATGGCTGGAAGGAGAGATGGCTGGATGGTTGGCTGGCTGGATGGATGTCTGGATGGAGGGATGGCTGGATGGATGGATGCCTGGAGGGATGGATGGATGGATGGATGGCTGGATGGATGGCTGGATGGATGGATGGCTTAATGACTGGCTGGCTGAATGGATGGATGGATGGATGGATGGCTGAATGGATGGCTGGATGGATGGATGTCTGGATGTATGGCTGGCTGGAGGGATGGATGGATGGATGGCTGGTTGGATGGCTGGATAGAGGGATGGCTGGATGGATGGCTGGCTGGAGGGATGGATGGATGGATGGATGGATGGCTGGATGGATGGCTGAATGGATGGATGGCTGGATCGATGGCTGGCTGGAGGGATGGATGGATGGATGGATGGATGGCTGAATGGCTGGCTGGCTGGAGGGATGGATGGATGGATGGATGGCTGGATGGATGGATGGCTGGATGGATGGCTGGCTGGATGGCTGGATGGATGGCTGGCTGGTGGGATGGATGGATGAATGGATGGCTGGATAGATGGCTGGATGGATGGCTGGATGGATTGCTGGCTGGAGGAATGGATGGATTAATGGATGGCTGGACGGATGGCTGGATGGATGGAAGGCTGGATGGATGGCTGGCTGCAGGGATGGATGGATGGCTGAATGGATGGCTAGATCGCTGGATGGATGGATGGATGGCTGGAGGGATGGTGTCATGGATGGATGGCTGGATGGATGGCTGGATAGAAGGATGGCTGGATGCATGGCTGGCTGGAGGGATGGATTGATGGATGGATGGCTGGATGGCTGGCTGGATGGATGGCTGGCTGGAGGGATGGATGGATGGCTGGATGGATGGCTGGAAGTATGGATGGCTGGATGGATGGCTGTCTGGAGGGATGGATGGATGGATGGATGGCTGGATGGATGGCTGGACGGATGGATGGCTGGATGGATGGCTGGCTGGAGGGATGGATGGATGGATGGCTGGATGGATGGCTGGATGGTTGGAAGGATGGATGGATGGCTGGCTGAAGGAATGGATGGATGGATGGATGGCTGGATGGATGGCTGGATGGATGGATGGCTGGATGGATGGCTGAATGGATGGCTGGATGGATGGATGGCTGGATGGATATCTGGCTGGAGGGATGGATGGATGGATGGATGGCTGGATGGATGGCTGGATGGATGGATGGATGGATGGCTGGCTGGAGGGATGGATTGATGGATGGATGGCTGGATGGGTGGCTGGAGGGATGGATGGATGGCTGGATGGAGGGATGGCTGGATGGTTGGCTCGCTGGAGTGATGGATGGATGGATGGATGACTGGATGGATGGCTGGCTGGAGGGATGCATGGATGAATGGATGGCTGGCTGGACGGCTGGTTTTGATGGATTGCTGGATGGATGGCTGGCTGGAGGGATGGATTGATGGATGGATGGCTGGATGGATGGCTGGATGGATAGATGGCTGGATGGATGGCTGGCTGGAGGGATGGACGGATGGATGGATGGCTGGATGGAGGGATGGCTGGATGGTTGGCTGGATGGATGTATGGATGTATGGATGGATGGCTGGATGGATGGCTGGACGGAGGGATCGCTGGATGGATGGCTGGCTGGAGGGAAGGATGGATGGCTTGATGGATGGCTGGATGGATGGATGGCTTAATGGCTGGCTGGCTGGAGGGATGGATGGATGGATGGCTCGATGAATGGCTGAATGGATGGATGGCTGGATGTATGGCTGGCTGGAGAGGTGGATGGATGGATGAATGGCTGGATCGATGGTTGGATGGAGGAATGGCTGGATGGATGGCCGGCTGGAGGGATGGATGGATGGCTGGATGGATGGCTGGATGGATGGATGGCTGGATGGATGGCTGACTGGAGGGTTGGATGGATGGATGGATGGCTGGATGGATGGCTGGATGGATGGATGGCTGGATGATTGGCTGGCTGGAGGGATGGATGGATGGATGGCTGGATGGATGGCTGGATGGATGGATGGCTGGATGGATGACTGGCTGGAGGGATGGATGGATGGATGGATGGCTGGATGGATTGCTGGATGGATGGATGGATGGAAGGATGGCTGGATGGATGGCTGGCTGGAGGGATGGATGGATGGCTGGATGTCTGGCTGAATGGATGGATGGCTGGATGGATGGCTGGCTGGAGGGATGGATGGATGGATGGATGGCTGGATGGATGGCTGGATGGATGGCTGGACGGATGGATTGCTGGATGGATGGCTGGCTGGAGGGATGGATGGATGGCTGGATGGATGGCTGGATGGATGGATGGCTGGATGGATCGCTGGCTGGAGGAATGGATGGATGGATTGATGGATGGATGGATGGCTGGACGGATGGATGTTGGATGGATGGCTGGCTGGAGTGATGGGTGGATGGATGGATGGCTGAATGGATGGCTGGATGGATGGATGGCTGGATGGATGGCTGGGTGGAGGGATGGATGGATGGATGGATGGCTGGATGGACGGATGGATGGATGGATGGCTGGATGGATGGCTGGCTGGAGGGATGGATTGATGGATGGATGGCTGGATGGATGGCTGGATGGATGGATGGCTGGATGGATGGCTGGCTGGAGAGGTGGATGGATGGATTGATGGGTGGATAGAGGGATGGCTGGATGGTTGGCTGGCTGGATGGATGTCTGGATGGAGGGATGGCTGGATGGATGGATGGCTGGAGGGATGGATGGATGGATGGATGGCTGGATGGACGGCTGGATGGATGGATGGCTTAATGACTGGCTGGCTGAATTGATGGATGGATGGATGGATGGCTGAATGGATGGCTGGATGGATGGATGTCTGGATGTATGGCTGGCTGGAGGGATGGATGGATGGATGGCTGGTTGGATGGCTGGATAGAGGGATGGCTGGATGGATGGCTGGCTGGAGGGATGGATGGATGGATGGATGGCTGGATGGATGGCTGAATGGATGGATGGCTGGATCGATGGCTGGCTGGAGGGATGGATGGATGGATGGATGGCTGAATGGATGGATGGCTGGGTGAATGGCTGGCTGGAGGGATGGATGGATGGATGGATGGCTGGATGGATGGCTGGATGGATGGATGGCTGGAAGGATGACTGGCTGGAGGGATAGATGGATGGATGGATGGCTGGATGGATGGCTGTATGGATGGATGGCTCGATGGATGGCTGGCTGGAGGGATGGATGGATGGATGGATGGCTGGATGGATGGCTGGATGGATGGAAGCCTGGATGGATGGCTGGCTGGAGGGATGGATGGATGGATGGATGGCTGGATGGATGGCTGAATTGATGGATGGCTGGATGGATGGCTGGCAGGAGGGATGGATGGATGGATGGATGGATGGCTGGATGGATGGCTGGATGGATGGTTGGCTGGAGGGATGGATGAATGGATGGCTGGATGGATTGATGGCCGAATAGTTGGCTGGCTGGAGGGATGGATGGATGGATGGATGGCTGAATGGATGGCTGGATGGCTGGCAGGATGGATGGATGGCTGGATGGATGGCTGGCTGGATGGATGGATTGATGGATGGCTGGTTGGCTGGATGGATGGATGGGTGGCTGGATGGATGGCTGGCTGGATGGAAAGCTGGATGGATGGCTGGCTGGAGTGATGGATGGGTGGATGGTTGGATGGATGGCTGGTTTGATGGATGGCTGGATGGATGGCTGGCTGGAGGGATGGAAGGATGCTGGATGGCTGGATGGATGGCTGGATGGATGGCTAGATGTCTGGATGGCTGGCTGGATGGATGGATGGATGGATGGCTGGTTGGCTGGATGGATGGATGGGTGGCTGGTAGAATGGCTGGATGGATGGATGGATTGATGGATGGCTGGATGGATGGATGAATGGATGGCTGAATGGATGGCTGAATGGATGGCTGGATGGATGGCTGGATGGATGGATGGATTGAATGATGGATGGCTGGATGGATTGCTAGATGGATGGATGGCTGGATGGATGGCTGGCTGGAGGGTTGGATTGTTGGAAGGCTGGCTGGATGGATGGATGGATGGTTGGCGGATTGAACGCTGGATAGATGGATGGCTGGATGGATGGCTGGCTGGATGGTTGGCTGGCTGGATGGCTGGACGGATGGATGGCTGGATGGATGGCTGGCTGGAGGGATGGATGGATGGATGGCTGGATGGATGGCTGGATAGATGGATGGCTGGATGGATGGCTGGCTGGAGAAATGGATGGATGGATGGATGGCTGGATTGATGGCTGGATGGATGGATGGCTGGATGGATGGCTGAATGGATGGCTGGATGGATGGATGGTTGGATGGATAGCTGGCTGGAGGGATGGATGGATGGATGGATGGATGGACGGCTGGTTTGGATGGATGGCTTGATGGATGGCTGGCTGGAAGGATGGATTGATGGACGGATGGCTGGATGGATGGCTGGATGGATAGATGGCTGGATGGATGAATGGCTGGAGGGATGGATGGATGGATGGATGGCTGTATGGGGGGATGGCTGGATGGTTGGCTGGCTGGATGGATGGATGGATGTATGGATGGATGGCTGGATGGATGGCTGGATGGAGGGATGGCTGGATGGATGGCTGGCTGGAGGGATGGATGGATGGCTGGATGGATGGCTGAATGGATGGATGGCTTAATGGCTGGCTGGCTGGAGGGATGGATGGATGGATGGATGGCTGGATGAATGGCTGAATGGATGGATGGCTGGATGTATGGCTGGCTGGAGAGATGGATGGATGGATGGATGGCTGGATGAATGGCTGGATGGAGGAATGGATGGATGGATGGCTGGCTAGAAGGGTGGATGGATGGATGGATGGCTGGATGGATGGCTGGATGGACGGACGGCTGGATGGATGGCTGGCTGGAAGGTTGGATGGATGGATGGATGGCTGGATGGATGGCTGGATGGATGGATGGCTGGATGATTGGCTGGCTGGAGGGATGGATGGATGGATGGCTGGTTGGATGGCTGGATGGATGGATGGCTGGATGGATGACTGGCTGGAGGGATGGATGGATGGATGGTTGGCTGGATGGATTGCTGAATGGATGGATGGATGGAAGGATGGCTGGATAGATGGCTGGCTGGAGGGATGGATGGATGGCTGGATGGCTGGCTGGATCGATGGATCGCTGGATGGATGGCTGGCTGGAGGGATGGATGGGTCGACGGATGGCTGGATGTATGGCTGGACGGATGGATTGCTGGATGGATGGCTGGCTGGAGGGATTGATGGATGGCTGGCTGTATGGATGGCTGGATGGATGGATGGCTGGATGGATGGCTGGCTGGAGGAATGGATGGATGGATGGCTGGATGGATGGCTGGATGGATGGATGGCTGGATGGATGGCTGGCTGGAGGGATGGAGGGATGGATGGATGGCTGAATGGATGGCTGGATGGATGGATGGCTGGATGGATGGCTGGCTGGAGGGATGGATGGATGGATGGATGGCTGGATGGACGGCTGGATGGATGGATGGCTGGATGGCAGGCTGGCTGGAGGGATGGATTGATGGATGGATGGCTGGAAGGATGGCTGGATGGATGGATGTCTGGATGGATGGCTGGATGGAGGGATGGCTGGCTGGCTGGATGGATGTCTGGATGGAGGGATGGCAGGATGGATGGCTGGCTGGAGGCATGGATGGATGGATGGATGGCTGGATGGATGGCTGGATGGATGGATGGCTTAATGACTGGCTGGCTGGAGGGATGGATGGATGGATGGATGGCTGGATGGATGGATGGCTGGATGGATGGCTGGCTGGATGGATGGCTGGCTGGTGGGATGGATGGATGAATGGATGGCTGGATGGATGGCTGGATGGATGGCTGGATGGATTGCATGCTGGAGGAATGGAATGATTAATGGATGGCTGGACGGATGGCTGGATGGATGGAAGGCTGGATGGATGGCTGGCTGCAGGGATGGATGGATGGCTGAATGGATGGCTAGATCGCTGGATGGATGGATGGATGGCTGGAGGGATGGTGTCATGGATGGATGGCTGGATGGATGGCTGGATAGAAGGATGGCTGGATGCATGGCTGGCTGGAGGGATGGATTGATGGATGGATGGCTGGATGGCTGGCTGGATGGATGGCTGGCTGGAGGGATGGATGGATGGATGGATGGCTGGATGGATGGCTGGAAGTATGGATGGCTGGATGGATGGCTGTCTGGAGGGATGGATGGATGGATGGATGGCTGGATGGATGGCTGGACGGATGGATGGCTGGATGGATGGCTGGCTGGAGGGATGGATGGATGGATGGCTGGATGGATGGCTGGATGGATGGAAGGATGGATGGATGGCTGGCTGAAGGAATGGATGGATGGCTGGATGGCTGGATGGATGGCTGGATGGATGGATGGCTGGATGGATGGCTGAATGGATGGCTGGATGGATGGATGGCTGGATGGATATCTGGCTGGAGGGATGAATGGATGGATGGATGGCTGGATGGATGGCTGGATGGATGGATGGATGGATGGCTGGCTGGAGGGATGGATTGATGGATGGATGGCTGGATGGGTGGCTGGAGGGATGGATGGATGGCTGGATGGAGGGATGGCTGGATGGTTGGCTCGCTGGAGTGATGGATGGATGGATGGATGACTGGATGGATGGCTGGCTGGAGGGATGCATGGATGAATGGATGGCTGGCTGGACGGCTGGTTTTGATGGATTGCTGGATGGATGGCTGGCTGGAGGGATGGATTTATGGATGGATGGCTGGATTGATGGCTGGATGGATAGATGGCTGGATGGATGGCTAGCTAGAGGGATGGACGGATGGATGGATGGCTGGATGGAGGGATGGCTGGATGGTTGGCTGGATGGATGGATGGATGGTTGGATGGATGTCTGGATGGATGGCTGGATGGAGGGACCGCTGGATGGATGGCTGGCAGGAGGGAAGGATGGATGGCTTGATGGATGGCTGGATGGATGGATGGCTTAATGGCTGGCTGGCTGGAGGGATGGATGGATGGATGGCTGGATGAATGGCTGAATGGATGGATGGCTGGATGTATGGCTGGCTGGAGAGATGGATGGATGGATGGATGGCTGGATCGATGGTTGGATGGAGGAATGGCTGGATGGATGGCCGGCTGGAGGGATGGATGGATGGCTGGATGGATGGCTGGATGGATGGATGGCTGGATGGATGGCTGACTGGAGGGTTGGATGGATGGATGGATGGCTGGATGGATGGCTGGATGGATGGATGGCTGGATGATTGGCTGGCTGGAGGGATGGATGGATGGATGGCTGGATGGATGGCTGGATGGATGGATGGCTGGATGGATGACTGGCTGGAGGGATGGATGGATGGATGGATGGCTGGATGGATTGCTGGATGGATGGATGGATGGAAGGATGGCTGGATGGATGGATGGCTGGCTGGAGGGATGGATGGATGGCTGGATGTCTGGCTGAATGGATGGATGGCTGGATGGATGGCTGTCTGGAGGGATGGATGGATGGATGGATGGCTGGATGGATAGCTGGATGGATGGCTGGACGGATGGATTGCTGGATGGATGGCTGGCTGGAGGGATGGATGGATGGCTGGATGGATGGCTGGATGGATGGATGGCTGGATGGATCGCTGGCTGGAGGAATGGATGGATGGATTGATGGATGGATGGATGGCTGGACGGATGGATGTTGGATGGATGGCTGGCTGGAGTGATGGATGGATGGATGGATGGTTGAATGGATGGCTGGATGGATGGATGGCTGGATGGATGGCTGGGTGGAGGAATGAATGGATGGATGGATGGCTGGATGGACGGATGGATGGATGGATGGCTGGATGGATGGCTGGCTGGAGGGATGGATTGATGGATGGATGGCTGGATGGATGGCTGGATGGACGGATGGCTGGATGGATGGCTGGCTGGAGAGATGGATGGATGGATGGATGGCTGGAAGGAGAGATGGCTGGATGGTTGGCTGGCTGGATGGATGTCTGGATGGAGGGATGGCTGGATGGATGGATGCCATGAAGGGATGGATGGATGGATGGATGGCTGGATGGATGGCTGGATGGATGGATGGCTTAATGACTGGCTGGCTGAATGGATGGATGGATGGATGGATGGCTGAATGGATGGCTGGATGGATGGATGTCTGGATGTATGGCTGGCTGGAGGGATGGATGGATGGATGGCTGGTTGGATGGCTGGATAGAGGGATGGCTGGATGGATGGCTGGCTGGAGGGATGGATGGATGGATGGATGGATGGCTGGATGGATGGCTGAATGGATGGATGGCTGGATCGATGGCTGGCTGGAGGGATGGATGGATGGATGGATGGATGGCTGAATGGCTGGCTGGCTGGAGGGATGGATGGATGGATGGATGGCTGGATGGATGGATGGCTGGATGGATGGCTGGCTGGATGGCTGGATGGATGGCTGGCTGGTGGGATGGATGGATGAATGGATGGCTGGATGGATGGCTGGATGGATGGCTGGATGGATTGCTGGCTGGAGGAATGGATGGATTAATGGATGGCTGGACGGATGGCTGGATGGATGGAAGGCTGGATGGATGGCTGGCTGCAGGGATGGATGGATGGCTGAATGGATGGCTAGATCGCTGGATGGATGGATGGATGGCTGGAGGGATGGTGTCATGGATGGATGGCTGGATGGATGGCTGGATAGAAGGATGGCTGGATGCATGGCTGGCTGGAGGGATGGATTGATGGATGGATGGCTGGATGGCTGGCTGGATGGATGGCTGGCTGGAGGGATGGATGGATGGCTGGATGGATGGCTGGAAGTATGGATGGCTGGATGGATGGCTGTCTGGAGGGATGGATGGATGGATGGATGGCTGGATGGATGGCTGGACGGATGGATGGCTGGATGGATGGCTGGCTGGAGGGATGGATGGATGGATGGCTGGATGGATGGCTGGATGGTTGGAAGGATGGATGGATGGCTGGCTGAAGGAATGGATGGATGGATGGATGGCTGGATGGATGGCTGGATGGATGGATGGCTGGATGGATGGCTGAATGGATGGCTGGATGGATGGATGGCTGGATGGATATCTGGCTGGAGGGATGGATGGATGGATGGATGGCTGGATGGATGGCTGGATGGATGGATGGATGGATGGCTGGCTGGAGGGATGGATTGATGGATGGATGGCTGGATGGGTGGCTGGAGGGATGGATGGATGGCTGGATGGAGGGATGGCTGGATGGTTGGCTCGCTGGAGTGATGGATGGATGGATGGATGACTGGATGGATGGCTGGCTGGAGGGATGCATGGATGAATGGATGGCTGGCTGGACGGCTGGTTTTGATGGATTGCTGGATGGATGGCTGGCTGGAGGGATGGATTGATGGATGGATGGCTGGATGGATGGCTGGATGGATAGATGGCTGGATGGATGGCTGGCTGGAGGGATGGACGGATGGATGGATGGCTGGATGGAGGGATGGCTGGATGGTTGGCTGGATGGATGTATGGATGTATGGATGGATGGCTGGATGGATGGCTGGACGGAGGGATCGCTGGATGGATGGCTGGCTGGAGGGAAGGATGGATGGCTTGATGGATGGCTGGATGGATGGATGGCTTAATGGCTGGCTGGCTGGAGGGATGGATGGATGGATGGCTCGATGAATGGCTGAATGGATGGATGGCTGGATGTATGGCTGGCTGGAGAGATGGATGGATGGATGGATGGCTGGATCGATGGTTGGATGGAGGAATGGCTGGATGGATGGCCGGCTGGAGGGATGGATGGATGGCTGGATGGATGGCTGGATGGATGGATGGCTGGATGGATGGCTGACTGGAGGGTTGGATGGATGGATGGATGGCTGGATGGATGGCTGGATGGATGGATGGCTGGATGATTGGCTGGCTGGAGGGATGGATGGATGGATGGCTGGATGGATGGCTGGATGGATGGATGGCTTAAATGGATGACTGGCTGGAGGGATGGATGGATGGATGGATGGCTGGATGGATTGCTGGATGGATGGATGGATGGAAGGATGGCTGGATGGATGGCTGGCTGGAGGGATGGATGGATGGCTGGATGTCTGGCTGAATGGATGGATGGCTGGATGGATGGCTGGCTGGAGGGATGGATGGATGGATGGATGGCTGGATGGATGGCTGGATGGATGGCTGGACGGATGGATTGCTGGATGGATGGCTGGCTGGAGGGATGGATGGATGGCTGGATGGATGGCTGGATGGATGGATGGCTGGATGGATCGCTGGCTGGAGGAATGGATGGATGGATTGATGGATGGATGGATGGCTGGACGGATGGATGTTGGATGGATGGCTGGCTGGAGTGATGGGTGGATGGATGGATGGCTGAATGGATGGCTGGATGGATGGATGGCTGGATGGATGGCTGGGTGGAGGGATGGATGGATGGATGGATGGCTGGATGGACGGACGGATGGATGGATGGCTGGATGGATGGCTGGCTGGAGGGATGGATTGATGGATGGATGGCTGGATGGATGGCTGGATGGATGGATGGCTGGATGGATGGCTGGCTGGAGAGATGGATGGATGGATGGATGGGTGGATAGAGGGATGGCTGGATGGTTGGCTGGCTGGATGGATGTCTGGATGGAGGGATGGCTGGATGGATGGATGGCTGGAGGGATGGATGGATGGATGGATGGCTGGATGGACGGCTGGATGGATGGATGGCTTAATGACTGGCTGGCTGAATTGATGGATGGATGGATGGATGGCTGAATGGATGGCTGGATGGATGGATGTCTGGATGTATGGCTGGCTGGAGGGATGGATGGATGGATGGCTGGTTGGATGGCTGGATAGAGGGATGGCTGGATGGATGGCTGGCTGGAGGGATGGATGGATGGATGGATGGCTGGATGGATGGCTGAATGGATGGATGGCTGGATCGATGGCTGGCTGGAGGGATGGATGGATGGATGGATGGATGGATGGCTGAATGGATGGATGGCTGGATGAATGGCTGGCTGGAGGGATGGATGGATGGATGGATGGCTGGATGGATGGCTGGATGGATGGATGGCTGGAAGGATGACTGGCTGGAGGGATAGATGGATGGATGGATGGCTGGATGGATGGCTGGATGGATGGATGGCTCGATGGATGGCTGGCTGGAGGGATGGATGGATGGATGGATGGCTGGATGGATGGCTGGATGGATGGAAGCCTGGATGGATGGCTGGCTGGAGGGATGGATGGATGGATGGATGGCTGGATGGATGGCTGAATTGATGGATGGCTGGATGGATGGCTGGCAGGAGGGATGGATGGATGGATGGCTGGA
Organism: Scyliorhinus torazame; assembly: GCF_047496885.1. Lineage (NCBI taxonomy): Eukaryota > Metazoa > Chordata > Chondrichthyes > Carcharhiniformes > Scyliorhinidae > Scyliorhinus > Scyliorhinus torazame. The sequence continues at coordinate 286,655,494 of NC_092708.1, read as the reverse complement.
TGGATGGCTGGATGGATGGTTGGCTGGAGGGATGGATGAATGGATGGCTGGATGGATTGATGGCCGAATAGTTGGCTGGCTGGAGGGATGGATGGATGGATGGATGGCTGAATGGATGGCTGGATGGCTGGCAGGATGGATGGATGGCTGGATGGATGGCTGGCTGGATGGATGGATTGATGGATGGCTGGTTGGCTGGATGGATGGATGGGTGGCTGGATGGATGGCTGGCTGGATGGAAAGCTGGATGGATGGCTGGCTGGAGTGATGGATGGGTGGATGGTTGGATGGATGGCTGGTTTGATGGATGGCTGGATGGATGGCTGGCTGGAGGGATGGAAGGATGCTGGATGGCTGGATGGATGGCTGGATGGATGGCTAGATGTCTGGATGGCTGGCTGGATGGATGGATGGATGGATGGCTGGTTGGCTGGATGGATGGATGGGTGGCTGGTAGAATGGCTGGATGGATGGATGGATTGATGGATGGCTGGATGGATGGATGAATGGATGGCTGAATGGATGGCTGAATGGATGGCTGGATGGATGGCTGGATGGATGGATGGATTGAATGATGGATGGCTGGATGGATTGCTAGATGGATGGATGGCTGGATGGATGGCTGGCTGGAGGGATGGATTGTTGGAAGGCTGGCTGGATGGATGGATGGATGGTTGGCGGATTGAACGCTGGATAGATGGATGGCTGGATGGATGGCTGGCTGGAGGGATGGATGGATGGATGGGTGGCTGGATGGATGGCTGGATGGATGGATGTCCGGATGGATGGCTGGCTGGAGGGATGGCTGGATGGCTGGATGGATGGCTGGATGGATGGCTGGATGGATTGCTGGCTGGAGTAATGGATGGATTAATGGATGGCTGGACGGATGGCTGGATGGATGGAAGGCTGGATGGAAGGCTGGCTGCAGGGATGGATGGATGGATGGGTGGCTGAATGGATGGCTAGATCGATGGCTGGATGGATGGCTGGCTGGAGGGATGGAGCCATGGATAGATGTCTGGATGGATGGCTTGATGGAAGGATGGCTGGATGCATGGCTGGCTGGAGGGATGGATTGATGGATGGATGGCTGGATGGCTGGATGGATGGCTGGCTGGAGGGATGGATGGATGGATGGATGGCTGGATGGATGGCTGGAAGGATGGATGGCTGGATGGATGCCTGGCTGGAGGGATGGATGGATGGATGGATGGCTGGATGGATGGCTGGACGGATGGATGGCTGGATGGATGGCTGGCTGGAGGGATGGATGGATGGATGGATGGCTGGATGGATGGTTGGATGGATGGATGGCTGGATGGATGGCTGGCTGAAGGAATGGATGGATGGATGGCTGGATGGATGGCTGAATGGATGGATGGCTGGATGGATGGCTGAATGGATGGCTGGATGGATGGATGGCTGGAATGATATCTGGCTGGAGGGATGGATGGATGGATCGATGGCTGGATGGATGGCTGGATGGATGGATGGCTGGAGGGATGGGTGGATGGATGGATGGCTGGATGGAGTGATGACTGGATGGTTGGCTGGCTGGATGGCTGGACGGATGGATGGCTGGATGGATGGCTGGCTGGAGGGATGGATGGATGGATGGCTGGATGGATGGCTGGATAGATGGATGGCTGGATGGATGGCTGGCTGGAGGAATGGATGGATGGATGGATGGCTGGATTGATGGCTGGATGGATGGATGGCTGGATGGATGGCTGAATGGATGGCTGGATTGATGGATGGTTGGATGGATAGCTGGCTGGAGGGATGGATGGATGGATGGATGGTTGGATGGACGGCAGGATGGATGGATGGCTGGATGGATGGCTGGCTGGAGGGTTGGATGGATGGATGGCTGGATGGATGGCTGTCTGGAGGAATGGATGGATGGATGGATGGCTGGATTGATGGCTGGATGGATGGATGGCTGGATGGATGGCTGAATGGATGGCTGGATGGTTGGATGGCTGGATGGATAGCTGGCTGGAGGGATGGATGGATGGATGGATGGTTGGATGGACGGCTGGATGGATGGGTGGCTGGATGGATGGCTGGCTGGAGGGATGGATTGATGGATGGATGGCTGGTTGGATGGCTGGATGAATGGATGGATGGATGGATGGCTGGCTGGAGGGATGGATGGATGGATGGATGGCTGGATGGAGGGATGGCTGGATGGAGGGTTGGCTGGATGGTTGGCTGGCTGGAGGGATGGATGGATGGATGGAAAGCTGGATGGATGGCTGGCTGAAGGGATGGATGGATGGCTGGATGGACTGCTGGATGGATGGATGGCTGGATGGATGGCAGGCTGGAGGGATGGATTGATGGATGGATGGCTGGATCGATGGCTGGATGGATCTATGGCTGGATGGATGGCTGGCTGGAGGGATGGATGGATGGATGGCTGGATGGAGGGATGACTGGATGGTTGGCTGGCTGGAGTGATGGATGGATGGATGGATGACTGGATGGATGGCTGGCTGGAGGGATGCATGGATGGATGGATGGCTGGATGGACGGCTGGTTTGGATGGATGGCTTGATGGATGGCTGGCTGGAAGGATGGATTGATGGATGGATGGCTGGATGGATGGCTGGATGGATAGATGGCTGGATGGATGAATGGCTGGAGGGATGGATGGATGGATGAATGGTTGTATGGGGGGATGGCTGGATGGTTGGCTGGCTGGATGGATGGATGGATGGATGGATGGCTGGATGGATGGCTGGATGGAGGGATGGCTGGATGGATGGCTGGCTGGAGGGATGGATGGATGGCTGGATGGATGGCTGAACGGATGGATGGCTTAATGGCTGGCTGGCTGGAGGGATGGATGGATGGATGGATGGCTGGATGAATGGCTGAATGGATGAATGGCTGGATGTATGGCTGGCTGGAGAGATGGATGGATGGATGGATGGCTGGATGAATGGCTGGATGGAGGAATGGATGGATGGATGGCTGTCTAGAAGGGTGGATGGATGGATGGATGGCTGGATGGATGGCTGGATGGATGGAGGGTTGGATGGATGGCTGGCTGGAAGGTTGGATGGATGGATGGATGGCTGGATGGATGGCTGGATGGATGGATGGCTGGATGATTGGCTGGCTGGAGGGATGGATCGATGGATGGCTGGTTGGATGGCTGGATGGATGGATGGCTGGATGGATGACTGGCTGGAGGGATGGATGGATGGATGGTTGGCTGGATGGATTGCTGGATGGATGGATGGATGGAAGGATGGCTGGATAGATGGCTGGCTGGAGGGATGGATGGATGGCTGGATGGCTGGATGGATGGCTGAATGGATGGATGGCTGGATGGATGGCTGGCTGGTGGGATGGATGGATGGATGGATGGATGGATGGATGGATGGATGGCTGAATGGATGGATGGCTGGATGAATGGCTGGCTGGAGGGATGGATGGATGGATGGATGGCTGGATGGATGGCTGGATGGATGGATGGCTGGAAGGATGACTGGCTGGAGGGATGGATGGATGGATGGATGGCTGGATGGATGGCTGGATGGATGGATGGCTCGATGGATGGCTGGCTGGAGGGATGGATGGATGGATGGATGGCTGGATGGATGGCTGGATGGATGGCTGGATTGCTGGCAGGATGGATGGATGGCTGGATCGATGGCTGGCTGGATGGATGGATTGATGGATGGATGGCTGGATGGATGGCTGGATGGATGGATGGCTGGATGGATGGCAGGCTGAAGTGATGGATGGATGAATGGATGGCTGGATGGACGGCTGGATGGATGGATGGCTGGATGGATGGCTGGCTGGAGGGATGGATTGATGGATGGATGGCTGGATTGATGGCTGGCTGGTGGGATGAATGGATGGCTAGATGGAGTGATGGCTGGATGGTTGGTTGGCTGGAGGGATGGATGGATGGATGGATGACTGGATGGATGGCTGGATGGAGGGATGGCTGGATGGATGGCTGGCTGGAGGGATGGATGGCTGGATGGATGGCTGAATGGATGGCTGGTTGTATGGATGGCTTAATGACTGGCTGGCTGGAGGAGGAGGCGTGGGCCTTTGTTCAGGCCGAGAAGCTGGACACAGACTGAGGGTCACAGACTGAGGGTCGGGATCGGCGATTGGGGACTGCGGTGGATATGTTATGCCTATTTTTGGTTCGGGGCGGGTGGGGGGGCCTTAGCATTATTTTGGGTTTGTTTTTCTCTGTGTTTTTCTCTTTCGGGTTGGGGAGGGTGGATGGGGCGGGTTGGGCACTGTTTTGGTTGGTGGCGGGGCCTGATAGGTGGAGAGCGCGGGATTTTTTCCCGCGCCGAAGACTGTGGGGGGGGGGGGGCGAGACCGGGGCGGGGAAGCGAGGATTGTTTCCCGCGCTTAGAACGGAGGGGGAGAGCCTGTGAATGGGGAGCGGGAGAGGAGGGTGTGCCACACAATGGGAGGAGTCGAAGGGGTGGTGGGAGTGGCCGGGGTCAGCTGACTTGCGGAAGTGCAATGGGGGGAGTAAACCAGCTAGGATGGGTTCTAGCCGGTGGGGGGTGGGGGGGAATCGAGTTGCTGCTGCTAAGATCAAGGAGGAGCTGGAGCGAGTGGGGTGGGTCAAGACGGGGGTATGCCGCTGTGGGGAACGGGCCGGGTGTGGGGTGCGGGCACGTGGCTGGCCGAGGAATGGTCATGGCTAGTCGGCGGGGGAGATGGGCGGGTAGCCCCCTGATCCGGCTGATAACCTGGAATGTAAGGAGACTGAATGGGCTGGTTAAGCGGGCCCGCGTATTCGCGCACCTGAAGGGGCTCAAGGCGGATGTTGTTATGCTCTAGTTGACACACCTGAAGGTGGCAGACCAGGTAAGACTGAGGAACGCGTGGGTAGGTCAGGTGTTTCACTCGGGGCTAGATGCCAAAAATCGAGGGGTGGCGATCTTGGTGGGAAAGAAGGTGTTATTCGAGGCGTCGAGCATTGTGGCAGATAATGGCGGTAGGTACATAATGGTAAGTGGTAAGTTGCAGGGAGAGAGGGTGGTACTGGTCAATGTGTATGCTCCGAACTGGGACGATGCGGGTTTTGTGCGGTGTATGTTGGGTCGGATCCCAGATTTGGAAGTGGGGGGCCTGATAATGGGGGGAGACTTTAACACGGTGTTGGATCCGGCACTGGATCGCTCCAGGTCTAGGACGGGTAGGAAGCCGGCGGGGGCTAGAGTGTTGAGGGGATTTATGGACCAAATGGGAGGGGTGGAACCTTGGAGATTTGCAAGGCCGGGGGCTAGGGAATTTTCATTCTTCTCATGTCCATAAGGCTTATTCTCGAATCGACTTTTTCATTTTGAGTAGGGCGCTGATAGCGAGAGTAGAGGATACCGAGTATTCGGCAATAGCCATTTCGGACCACGCCCCGCATTGGGTGGACTTGGAGATGGGGGAGGAGAGGGACCAGCGCCCGCTGTGGCGCTTGGAGGTGGCGCTGTTGGCGGACGAGGAGGTGAGCGAGCGGGTCCGAGGAAGTATAGGGAGGTACTTGGAGACCATGACAACGGGGAGGTCCGAGTGGGGATGGTATGGGAGGCACTGAAGGCGGTGGTGAGGAGAGAGCTGATCTCCATCAGGGCCCACAAGGCGGAGGGAGCGGGGGGAGAGGGAGAGGCTGGTGGGGGAGATGGTGAGGGTAGACAGGAGGTATGCGGAAGAACCTGAGGAAGGATTGTTGAGGAAGAGGCGCAGCCTCCAGGCCGAATTCGACCTGGTGACCACCAGGAAGGCGGAGGTGCAGTGGAGGAAGGCCCAGGGGGCGGTCTACGAGTATGGGGAAAAGGCAAGCCGGATGCTGGCGCATCAGCTTCGGAAGCGGGACGCAGCTAGGGAGATCGGGGGAGTTAAGGACAGGGTGCAGAGTGGAGTTGGCATCAATGGGGTCTTCAGGGACTTCGAACATAGAACATAGAACGATACAGCGCAGTACAGGCCCTTCGGCCCACGATGTTGCACCGAAACAAAAGCCATCTAACCTACACTATGCCATTATCATCCATATGTTTATCCAATAAACTTTTAAATGCGGGGGGACTTCTACGAGAAATTGTACCGATCTGAGCCCCCACGGGAGGAGGGAGGGATGGGCCGTTTCCTGGACCAATTGAGGTTTCCAAAGGTGGAAGAGGGACTGGGGGCCCCGATTGGGCTGGAGGAGCTGATCAAAGGGATAGGAAGCATGCAGGCGGGGAAGGCACCGGGGCCGGATGGTTTCCCGGTCGAGTCCTACGAAAAATATATGGACCTGCTGGGCCCGCTGTTAGTTAGGACCTTCAATGAGGCAAGGGAGGGAGCTTTACCCCCGACGATGTCCCGGGCACTGATGGATGGATGGCTGGATGGATGGCTGGATGGATGGATGGCTGGATGGATGGCTGGCTGGAGGGATGGAAGGATGGATGGATGGCTGGATGGAGGGATGTCTGGATGTAGGGTTGGCTGGATGGTTGGCTGGCTGGCGGGATGGGTGGATGGATGGATGGCTGGATGGATGGCTGGCTGGAGCGATGGATGGATGGCTGGATGGACGGCTGGTCGGATGGATGGCTGGATGGATGGCTGGCTGGAGGGATGGATTGATGGATGGATGGCTGGATGGATGGCTGGATGGATGGATGGCTGGATGGATGGCTGGCTGGAGGGATGGATGGATGGATGGCTGGATGGAGTGATGGCTAGATGGTTGGCTGGCTGGAGGGATGGATGGATGGATGGATGGCTGGATGGATGGGTGGCTGGAAGGATGCATGGATGGATGGATGGCTGGATGGAGGGATGGCTGGATGGTTGGCTGCCTGGATGGATGGATGGATGGGTGGATGGATGGATGGATGGCTGGATGGAAGGATGGCTGGATGGATGGCTGGCTGGAGGGATGGATGGATGGCTGGATGGATGGCTGGATGGATGGATGGCTTAATGGCTGGCTGGGGGGATGGATGGATGGAAGGAAGGCTGGATGAATGGCTGAATGGATGGGTGGCTGGATGTATGGCTGGCTGGAGAGATGGATGGATGGATGGATGGCTGGATGGATGGCTGGATGGAGGAATGGCTCGATGGCTGGCTGGCTAGAGGGATGGATGGATGGATGGATGGCTGGATGGATGGCTGGATGGATTGATGGCTGGCTGGAGGGTTGGATGGATGGATGGATGGCTGGATGGATGGCTTAATGGATGGATGGCTGGATAAATGGCTGGCTGGAGGAATGGATGGTTGGATGGCTGGATGGATGGTTGGATGGATGGATGGCTGGATGGATGACTGGCTGGAGGGATGGATGGATGGATCGGTGGCTGTATGGATTGCTGGATGGATGGATGGATGGACGGATGGCTGGATGGAATTGCTGGCTGGAGGGATGGATGGATGGCTGGATGGCTGGCTGGATGGATGGATGGCTGGATGGATGGCTGGCTTGAGGGATGGATGGATGGCTGGATGGCTGGCTGGACGGATGGATTGCTGGTTGGATGGCTTGCTGGAGGGATGGATGGATGGCTGGATTGATGGCTGGATGAATGGATGGCTGGATGGATGGCAGGCTGGAGGAATGGATGGATGGATGGCTGGATGGATGGCTGGATGGATGGATGGCTGGATGGACGGTTGGCTGGAGGGATGGATGGATGGATGGATGGCTGAATGGATGGCTGGATGGATGGATGACTGGATGGATGGCTGGCTGGAGTGTTGTATGGATGGATGGATGGCTGGATGGACGGCTGGATGGATGGATGGCTGGATGGATGGCTGGCTGGAGGGATGGATTGATGGATGGATGGCTGGATGGATGGCTGGATGGATGGATGGCTGGTTGGCTGGCTGGAGGGATGGATGGATGGATGGATGGCTGGATGGAGGGATGGCTGGATGATTGGCTGGCTGGATGGATGGATGGATGGCTGGATGGATGTCTGGATGGAGGGATGGCTGGATGGATGGCTGGCTGGAGGGATGGATGGATGGATGGATGGCTGGGTGGATGGCTGGATGGTTGGATGCCTGGATGGATGGCTGGCTGGAGGGATGGATGGATGGATGGCTGGATGGATGGCTGGATGGATGGCTGGATGGATGACTGGCTGGAGGGATGGATGGATGGATGGCTGGATGGATGGCTGGATGGATGGATGGCTGGATGGATGGCTGGCTGGAGGGATGGATGGATGGATGGATGGCTGGATGGATGGCTGGATGGTTGGATGCCTGGATGGATGGTTGGCTGAAGGGATGGATGGAAGGATGGATGGCTGGATGGATGGCTGGATGGATGGATGGCTGGATGGATGGCTGGCAGGAGGGATGGATGGATGGATGGATGGCTGGATGGATGGCTAAAAGGATGGCTGGCTGGAGGGATGGATGAATGGATGGCTGGATGGATGGATGGCCGAATGGTTGGCTGGCTGGAGGGATGGATGGATGGATAGATGGCTGAATGGATGGCTGGATGGATGGCAGGATGGATGGATGGCTGGATGGATGGCTGGCTGGATGGATCGATTGATGGATGGATGGCTGGATTGATGGCTGGATGGATGGATGGCTGGAAGGATGGCAGGCTGAAGGGATGGCTGGATGGATGGATGGCTGGATGGAGGGATGGCTGCATGGTTGTCTATCTGGAGGGATGGATGGTTTGATGGATGGATGGCTGGATGGATAGCTGGATCGATGGCTGGATGGATGGCTGGCTGGAGGGATGGATGGATGGATGGATGGCTGGATGGAGGGATGGCTGCATGGTTGGCTATCTGGAGGGATGGATGGATGGATGGATGGATGGCTGGATGGATGGCTGGATGGAGGGATGGCTGGATGGATGGTTGGCTGGAGAGATGGATGGCTGGATGGATGGATGAGTGGTTGGATGGCTTAATGACTGGCTGGCTGGAGGGATGGATGGATGGCTGGATGGATGGCTGGATGGATGGATGGCTGGATGTATGACTGGCTGGAGAGATGGATGAATGGTTGGATGTCTGGATGGATGGCTGGATGGAGGGATGGCTGGATGGATGGCTGGCTGGAGGGATGGATGGATGGATGGATGGCTGGATGGATGGATGGATGGCTGGATGGATGACTGGCTGGAGGGATGGATGGATGGATGGATGGCTGGATGGATGGCTGGATGAATGGATGTCTGGATGGATGGCTGGCTGGAGGGATGGATGGATGGATGGCTGGCTGGATGGATGGCTGGATGGATGGATGCCTGGATGGATGGCTGGCTTTAGGGATGGATGGCTTGATGGATGGCTGGATGGATGGATGGCTGGATGGATGGCTGGCAGGAGGGATGGATGGATGGATGGATGGCTGGATGGATGGATGGATGGATGGCTGGCTGGAGGGATGGATGAATGGATGGCTGGATGGATGGATGGCCGAATGGTTGGCTGGCTGGAGGGATGGATGGATGGCTGAATGGATGGCTGGATGGATGGCAGGATGGATGGATGACTGGATGGATGGCTGGCTGGATGGATGGATTGATGGATGGACGGCTGGATGGATGGCTGGATGGATGGATGGCTGGATGGTTGGCAGGTTGAAGGGATGGATGGATGGATGGATGGCTGGATGGACGGCTGGATGGATGGATGGCTGGATGGATGGCTGGCTGGATGGATGGATTGAAGGATGGATGGCTCGATGGATGGTTGGATGGATGGATGGCTGGATGGATGACTGGCTGGAGGGATGGATGGATGGATCGGTGGCTGTATGGATTGCTGGATGGATGGATGGATGGACGGATGGCTGGATGGAATTGCTGGCTGGAGGGATGGATGGATGGCTGGATGGCTGGCTGGATGGATGGATGGCTGGATGGATGGCTGGCTTGAGGGATGGATGGATGGCTGGATGGCTGGCTGGACGGATGGATTGCTGGTTGGATGGCTTGCTGGAGGGATGGATGGATTGCTGGATTGATGGCTGGATGAATGGATGGCTGGATGGATGGCTGGCTGGAGGAATGGATGGATGGATGGCTGGATGGATGGCTGGATGGATGGATGGCTGGATGGATGGATGGCTGGAGGGATGGATGGATGGATGGCTGAATGGATGGCTGGAATGATGGATGACTGGATGGATGGCTGGCTGGAGTGTTGTATGGATGGATGGATGGCTGGATGGACGGCTGGATGGATGGATGGCTGGATGGATGGCTGGCTGGAGGGATGGATTGATGGATGGATGGCTGGATGGATGGCTGGATGGATGGATGGCTGAATGGCTGGCTGGCTGGAGGGATGGATGGATGGATGGATGGCTGGATGGAGGGATGGCTGGATGATTGGCTGGCTGGATGGATGGATGGATGGATGGATGGCTGGATGGATGTCTGGATGGAGGGATGGCTGGATGGATGGCTGGCTGGAGGGATGGATGGATGGATGGATGGCTGGGTGGATGGCTGGATGGTTGGATGCCTGGATGGATGGCTGGCTGGAGGGATGGATGGATGGATGCATGGCTGGACGGATGGCTGAATGGATGGATGGCTGGATGAATGGCTGGCTGGAGGGATGGATGGATGGATGGCTGGATGGATGGCTGGATGGATGGCTGGATGGATGACTGGCTGGAGGGATGGATGGATGGATGGCAGGATGGATGGATGGCTGGATGGATGGCTGGCTGGATGGAACGATTGAAGGATGGATGGCTGGATGGATGGCTGGATGGATGGATGGCTGGATGGATGGCAGGCTGAAGGGATGGATGGATGGATGGATGGCTGGATGGACGGCTGGATGGATGGATGGCTGGGTGATTGGCTGGCTGGAGGGATGGATTGATGGATGGATGGCTGGATGGATAGCTGGATCGATGGCTGGATGGATGGCTGGCTGGAGGGATGGATGGATGGATGGATGGCTGGATGGAGGAATGGCTGCATGGTTGGCTATCTGGAGGGATGGATGGATGGATGGATGGATGGCTGGATGGATGGCTGGATGGAGGGATGGCTGGATGGATGGGTGGCTGGCGGGATGGATGGCTGGATGGATGGATGAGTGGTTGGATGGCTTAATGACTGGCTGGCTGGAGGGATGGATGGATGGCTGGATGGATGGCTGGATGGATGGATGGCTGGATGTATGGCTGGCTGGAGAGATGGATGAATGGTTGGATGTCTGGATGGATGGCTGGATGGAGGGATGGCTGGATGGATGGCTGGCTGGAGGGATGGATGGATGGATGGCTGGATGGATGAATGGATGGATGGCTGGATGGATGACTGGCTGGAGGGATGGATGGATGGATGGATGGCTGGATGGATGGCTGGATGAATGGATGTCTGGATGGATGGCTGGCTGGAGGGATGGATGGATGGATGGCTGGCTGGATGGATGGCTGGATGGATGGATGCCTGGATGGATGGCTGGCTTTAGGGATCGATGGATGGATGGATGGCTTGATGGATGGCTGGATGGATGGATGGCTGGATGGATGGCTGGAAGGAGGGATGGATGGATGGATGGATGGCTGGATGGATGGCTGGATGGATGGCTGGCTGGAGGGATGGATGATTGGATGGCTGGATGGATGGATGGCCGAATGGTTGGCTGGCTGGAGGGATGGATGGATGGCTGAATGGATGGCTGGATGGATGGCAGGATGGATGGATGGCTGGATGGATGGCTGGCTGGCTGGATGGATTGATAGATGGATGGCTGGATGGATGACTGGATGAATGGATGGCTGGATGGTTGGCAGGTTGAAGGGATGGATGGATGGATGGATGGCTGGATGGACGGCTGGATGGATGGATGGCTGGATGGATGGCTGGCTGGAGGGATGGATTGATGGATGGATGGCTGGATGTATAGCTGGATGGATGGCTGGATGGATGGCTGGCTGGTGGGATGGATGGATGGATGGATGGCTGGATGGAGGGATGGCTGGATGGTTGGCTGGCTGGAGGGATGGATGGATGGACGGCTGGATGGTTGGATGGCTTAATGACTGGCTGGCTGGAGGGATGGATGGATGGATGAATGGCTGGATGGATGGCTGGATGGATGGATGTATGGCTGGCTGGAGAGATGGAGGAATGGTTGGATGGCTGGATGGATGGCTGGATGGAGGGATGGCTGCATGGATGGCTGGCTGGAGGGATGGATGGATGGATGGAAGGCTGGATGGATGGCTGGATGGATGGATGGCTTGATAGATGGCTTGCTGGAGGGATGGATGGATGGATGGCTGGATGGATGGCTGGATGGATGGATGGCTGGATGAATGGCTGGCTGGAGGGATGGATGGATGGATGGCTGGATGGATGGCTGGATGGATGGATGGCTGGATGTATGACTGGCTGGAGGGATGGATGGATGGATGGATGGCTGGATGGGAGGCTGAATGGATGGATGGCTGGATGGATGGCTGGCTGGAAGGAAGGGTGGATGGATGGATGGCTGAATTGATGGCTGGATGGATGGATGGCTGGATGGATGGCTGGCTGTAGGGTCCGATGGATGGATGGATGGCTGGATGGATGGTTGGATGGATGGATGGCTGGATGGATGGCTGGATGGATGGATGCCTGGATGGATGGCTGGCTGGAGGGATGGATTGATGGATGGCTTAATGGATGGATGGCCGAATGGATGGTTGGCTGAAGGGATGGATGGATGGATGGCAAAAAGGATGGCTGGATGGATGGATGGCTGGATGGATGGCTGGCAGGATGGATGTCTGGATGACTGGATGGCTGGATGGATGGCTGGCTGGGCTTGTGGATTGCTAGATGGATGGCTGAATGGATGGCTGGATGGATGGATGGATGGATGGCTGGCTGGATGGAGGTATGGATGGATGGCTGGCTGGAGGTATGGATGGATGGATGAATGGCTGGATGGATGGCTGGATGGAGAGATGGATGAATGCATGGATGGCTGGATGGATGGCTGGATGGATGGCTGGCTGGAGTGATGGATGGATGGACCGATGGCTGGATGGATGGCTGGATGGATGGATGGCTGGATGGATGGCTTGCTGGAGGGATGGATGGATGGATGGATGGCTGGATGGATGGCTGGATGGATGGATGGCTGGATGAATGGCTGGCTGGAGGGATGGATGGATGGATGGATGGCTGGATGGATGGCTGGATGGATGGATGGCTGGATGGATGACTCGCTGGCGGGATGGATGGATGGATGGATGTCTGGATGGATGGCTGAATGGATGGATGGCTGGATGGATGGCTGGATGGATGAATGGATGGCTGGATGGATGGATGGCTGGATGGACGGATGGCTGGGTGGCCGGAAGGCTGGGTGGATGGATGGCTGGATGGATGGCTGGATGGATGGATGGTTGGATGGATGGCTGGATGGATGGATGGCTGGATGGATTGCTGGCTGGAGGAATGGATGGATGGCTGGATGGATGGCAGGATGGATTCATGGCTGGATGGCTGGCTGGCTGGACGGATGGATGGATGGATGGATGGCTGAATGGATGGCTGGAGGGATGGATGGCTGGATGGATGGCTGGCTGGAGGGATGGATGGATGGATGGCTGGATGGACGGCTGGATGGATGGAGGGCTGGTTGGATGGCTGGCTGGAGGGATGGATGGATGGATGGATGGATGGATGGCTGGATGGATAGCTGGATAGAGGGATTGCTGGATAGATGGCTGGCTGGAGGGATGGATAGATGGATGGATGGATGGCTGGATGTATAGCTGAATGGATGGATGGCTGGAGGAATGGCTGGCTGGAGGGACGGATGGATGAATGGATGGCTGGATGGATCGCTGGATGGATGGATGGCTGGATGGATGACTGGCTGGAGGGATGGATGGATGGATGGATGGCTGCATGGATGGCTGGATGGATGGATGGATGGATGGCAGGATGGATGGATGGCTGGATGGATGGCTGGCTGGATGGAACGATTGAAGGATGGATGGCTGGATGGATGGCTGGATGGATGGATGGCTGGATGGATGGCAGGCTGAAGGGATGGATGGATGGATGGATGGCTGGATGGACGGCTGGATGGATGGATGGCTGGGTGATTGGCTGGCTGGAGGGATGGATTGATGGATGGATGGCTGGATGGATAGCTGGATCGATGGCTGGATGGATGGCTGGCTGGAGGGATGGATGGATGGATGGATGGCTGGATGGAGGAATGGCTGCATGGTTGGCTATCTGGAGGGATGGATGGATGGATGGATGGATGGCTGGATGGATGGCTGGATGGAGGGATGGCTGGATGGATGGGTGGCTGGCGGGATGGATGGCTGGATGGATGGATGAGTGGTTGGATGGCTTAATGACTGGCTGGCTGGAGGGATGGATGGATGGCTGGATGGATGGCTGGATGGATGGATGGCTGGATGTATGGCTGGCTGGAGAGATGGATGAATGGTTGGATGTCTGGATGGATGGCTGGATGGAGGGATGGCTGGATGGATGGCTGGCTGGAGGGATGGATGGATGGATGGCTGGATGGATGAATGGATGGATGGCTGGATGGATGACTGGCTGGAGGGATGGATGGATGGATGGATGGCTGGATGGATGGCTGGATGAATGGATGTCTGGATGGATGGCTGGCTGGAGGGATGGATGGATGGATGGCTGGCTGGATGGATGGCTGGATGGATGGATGCCTGGATGGATGGCTGGCTTTAGGGATCGATGGATGGATGGATGGCTTGATGGATGGCTGGATGGATGGATGGCTGGATGGATGGCTGGAAGGAGGGATGGATGGATGGATGGATGGCTGGATGGATGGCTGGATGGATGGCTGGCTGGAGGGATGGATGATTGGATGGCTGGATGGATGGATGGCCGAATGGTTGGCTGGCTGGAGGGATGGATGGATGGCTGAATGGATGGCTGGATGGATGGCAGGATGGATGGATGGCTGGATGGATGGCTGGCTGGCTGGATGGATTGATAGATGGATGGCTGGATGGATGACTGGATGAATGGATGGCTGGATGGTTGGCAGGTTGAAGGGATGGATGGATGGATGGATGGCTGGATGGACGGCTGGATGGATGGATGGCTGGATGGATGGCTGGCTGGAGGGATGGATTGATGGATGGATGGCTGGATGTATAGCTGGATGGATGGCTGGATGGATGGCTGGCTGGTGGGATGGATGGATGGATGGATGGCTGGATGGAGGGATGGCTGGATGGTTGGCTGGCTGGAGGGATCGATGGATGGACGGCTGGATGGTTGGATGGCTTAATGACTGGCTGGCTGGAGGGATGGATGGATGGATGAATGGCTGGATGGATGGCTGGATGGATGGATGTATGGCTGGCTGGAGAGATGGAGGAATGGTTGGATGGCTGGATGGATGGCTGGATGGAGGGATGGCTGCATGGATGGCTGGCTGGAGGGATGGATGGATGGATGGAAGGCTGGATGGATGGCTGGATGGATGGATGGCTTGATAGATGGCTTGCTGGAGGGATGGATGGATGGATGGCTGGATGGATGGCTGGATGGATGGATGGCTGGATGAATGGCTGGCTGGAGGGATGGATGGATGGATGGCTGGATGGATGGCTGGATGGATGGATGGCTGGATGTATGACTGGCTGGAGGGATGGATGGATGGATGGATGGCTGGATGGGAGGCTGAATGGATGGATGGCTGGATGGATGGCTGGCTGGAAGGAAGGGTGGATGGATGGATGGCTGAATTGATGGCTGGATGGATGGATGGCTGGATGGATGGCTGGCTGTAGGGTCCGATGGATGGATGGATGGCTGGATGGATGGTTGGATGGATGGATGGCTGGATGGATGGCTGGATGGATGGATGCCTGGATGGATGGCTGGCTGGAGGGATGGATTGATGGATGGCTTAATGGATGGATGGCCGAATGGATGGTTGGCTGAAGGGATGGATGGATGGATGGCAAAAAGGATGGCTGGATGGATGGATGGCTGGATGGATGGCTGGCAGGATGGATGTCTGGATGACTGGATGGCTGGATGGATGGCTGGCTGGGCTTGTGGATTGCTAGATGGATGGCTGGATGGATGGCTGGATGGATGGATGGATGGATGGCTGGCTGGATGGAGGTATGGATGGATGGCTGGCTGGAGGTATGGATGGATGGATGAATGGCTGGATGGATGGCTGGATGGAGAGATGGATGAATGCATGGATGGCTGGATGGATGGCTGGATGGATGGCTGGCTGGAGTGATGGATGGATGGACCGATGGCTGGATGGATGGCTGGATGGATGGATGGCTGGATGGATGGCTTGCTGGAGGGATGGATGGATGGATGGATGGCTGGATGGATGGCTGGATGGATGGATGGCTGGATGAATGGCTGGCTGGAGGGATGGATGGATGGATGGATGGCTGGATGGATGGCTGGATGGATGGATGGCTGGATGGATGACTCGCTGGCGGGATGGATGGATGGATGGATGTCTGGATGGATGGCTGAATGGATGGATGGCTGGATGGATGGCTGGATGGATGAATGGATGGCTGGATGGATGGATGGCTGGATGGACGGATGGCTGGGTGGCCGGAAGGCTGGGTGGATGGATGGCTGGATGGATGGCTGGATGGATGGATGGTTGGATGGATGGCTGGATGGATGGATGGCTGGATGGATTGCTGGCTGGAGGAATGGATGGATGGCTGGATGGATGGCAGGATGGATTCATGGCTGGATGGCTGGCTGGCTGGACGGATGGATGGATGGATGGATGGCTGAATGGATGGCTGGACGGATGGATGGCTGGATGGATGGCTGGCTGGAGGGATGGATGGATGGATGGCTGGATGGACGGCTGGATGGATGGAGGGCTGGTTGGATGGCTGGCTGGAGGGATGGATGGATGGATGGATGGATGGATGGCTGGATGGATAGCTGGATAGAGGGATTGCTGGATAGATGGCTGGCTGGAGGGATGGATAGATGGATGGATGGATGGCTGGATGTATAGCTGAATGGATGGATGGCTGGAGGAATGGCTGGCTGGAGGGACGGATGGATGAATGGATGGCTGGATGGATCGCTGGATGGATGGATGGCTGGATGGATGACTGGCTGGAGGGATGGATGGATGGATGGATGGCTGCATGGATGGCTGGATGGATGGATGGCTGGATGGATGGCTGGCTGGAGGGATGGATGGATGGCTGGATGGATAGCTGGATGGATGGATGCCTGGATGGATGGATGGCTGGAGGGATGGATGGATGGATGGCTGGATGGATGGCTGGATGGATGGATGGCTGGATGGATGGATATCTGGATGGACGGCTTGATGGATGGCTGGCTGGTGCGATGGATGAATGGATGGCTGAATGGATGGATGGCCGAATGGTTGGCTGGCTGGAGTGAAGGATGTATGGATGGATGGCTGAATGGATGGCTGGATGGATGGCAGGATGAATGGATGGCTGGATGGATGGCTGGCTGGATGGATGGATTGATGGATGGATGGCTGGATGGATGGCTGGATGGATGGATGGCTGGATGGATGGCAGGCTGAAGGGATGGATGAATGGATGGATGGCTGGACGGATGGCTGGCTTAAGGGATGGATTGAAGAATGGATGGCTGGATGGATAGCTGGATGGATGGCTGGATGGATGGCTGGCTGGTGGGATGGATGGATGGATGGCTGGATGGAGGGATGGCTGGATGGTTGGCTGGCTGGAGGGATCGATGGATGGATGGATGGCTGGATGGATGGCTGGAAGGAGGGATGGCTGGACGGATGGCTGGCTTAAGGGATGGATTGATGGATGGATGGCTGGATTGTTAGCTGGATGGATGGCTGGATGGATGGCTGGCTGGTGGGATGGATGGATGGATGGCTGGATGGAGGGATGGCTGGATGGTTGGCTGGCTGGAGGGATCGATGGATGGATGGATTGCTGGATGGATGGCTGGAAGGAGGGATGGCTGGATGGATGGCTGGCTGGAGGGATGGATGGCTGGATGGATGGCTGGATGGATGGATGGATGGATGGATGGCTTAATGACTGGCTGGCTGGAGGGATGGATGGATGGATGGATGACTGGATGGATGGCTGGAAGAATGAATGGCTGAATGTATGGCTGGCTGGAGAGATGGATGAATGGTTGGATGGCTGGATGAATGGTTGGATGGAGGGATGGCTGGATGGATGACTGGCTGGAGGGATGGATGGATGGATGGATGGCTGGATGGGTGGCTGTATGGATGGATGGCTGGATGGATGGCTGGCTGGAGGGAAGGATGGATGGATGGATGGCTCGATGGATGGCTGGATGGATGGATGGCTGGATGGATGGCTGGCTGGAGGGACGGATTGCTGGCTGGATGGATGGTTGGATGGATGGATGGCTGGATGGATGGCTGGCAGGAGGGATGGATGGATGGATGGATGGCTGGATGGATGGCTGGATGGATGGATGGCTGGATGGATGGCTGGCTGGAGGGATGGATGAATGGATGTCTGGATGGATGGATGGCCGAATGGATGTCTGGCTGATGGGATGGATGGATGGATGGATGGCTAAATGGATGGCTGGATGGATGGATGGCTGGATGGATGGTTCGCTGGAGGGATGGATGAATGGATAGATGGCTGGATGGATGGCGGGATGGCTGGTTGGCTGGATGGGTGGCTGGCTGGGCGGATGGATTGATGGATGGATGGCTGAATGGATGGCTGGATGGATGGATGAATGGATGGCTGGCCGGCTGGAGGCATGGATGGATGGATGAATGGCTGGATGGATGGCTGGATGGAGAGATGGATGAATGCATGGATGGCTGGATGAATGGCTGGATGGGCGGATGGCTGGATTGATGGCTGGCTGGAGGGATGAATGGATGGATGGCTGGATGGATGGCTGGATGGATGGATGGCTGGATGAATGGCTTGCTGGAGGGATGGATGGATGGATGGATGGCTGGATGAATGGCTGGATGGATGGATGGCTGGATGATTGGCTGGCTGGAGGGATGGATGGATGGATGGATGGCTGGATGGCTGGCTGGATGGATGGATGGCTGGATGGATGGCTGGATGGATGGATGGATGGATAGCTGGATGGATGGATGGCTGGATGGATGGATGGCTGGATGGCTGGAAGTCTGGATGGATGGATTGCTGGATGGATGGCTGGATGGATGGATGGATGGATGGATGGCTGGATGGATGGCTGGATGGAGGGATGGCTGGAAGGATGGCTGGCTGGAGTGACGAATGGATGGATGGCTGGATGGATGGCTATATGGCGGGATGGCTGGATGGAAGGGTGGCCGGATGGATGGATGGCTGGATGGATGGATGGATGGACGGATGGATGGAGGGATGGCTGGATGGATGGCTGGCTGGAGGGATGGATGGATGGATGGATGGCTGGATGGATGGCTGGATGGAGGAATGGCTCGATGGCTGGCTGGCTAGAGGGATGGATGGATGGATGGATGGCTGGATGGATGGCTGGATGGATTGATGGCTGGCTGGAGGGTTGGATGGATGGATGGATGGCTGGATGGATGGCTTAATGGATGGATGGCTGGATAAATGGCTGGCTGGAGGAATGGATGGTTGGATGGCTGGATGGATGGTTGGATGGATGGATGGCTGGATGGATGACTGGCTGGAGGGATGGATGGATGGATCGGTGGCTGTATGGATTGCTGGATGGATGGATGGATGGACGGATGGCTGGATGGAATTGCTGGCTGGAGGGATGGATGGATGGCTGGATGGCTGGCTGGATGGATGGATGGCTGGATGGATGGCTGGCTTGAGGGATGGATGGATGGCTGGATGGCTGGCTGGACGGATGGATTGCTGGTTGGATGGCTTGCTGGAGGGATGGATGGATGGCTGGATTGATGGCTGGATGAATGGATGGCTGGATGGATGGCAGGCTGGAGGAATGGATGGATGGATGGCTGGATGGATGGCTGGATGGATGGATGGCTGGATGGACGGTTGGCTGGAGGGATGGATGGATGGATGGCTGAATGGATGGCTGGATGGATGGATGACTGGATGGATGGCTGGCTGGAGTGTTGTATGGATGGATGGATGGCTGGATGGACGGCTGGATGGATGGATGGCTGGATGGATGGCTGGCTGGAGGGATGGATTGATGGATGGATGGCTGGATGGATGGCTGGATGGATGGATGGCTGGTTGGCTGGCTGGCTGGAGGGATGGATGGATGGATGGATGGCTGGATGGAGGGATGGCTGGATGATTGGCTGGCTGGATGGATGGATGGATGGCTGGATGGATGTCTGGATGGAGGGATGGCTGGATGGATGGCTGGCTGGAGGGATGGATGGATGGATGGATGGCTGGGTGGATGGCTGGATGGTTGGATGCCTGGATGGATGGCTGGCTGGAGGGATGGATGGATGGATGGCTGGATGGATGGCTGGATGGATGGCTGGATGGATGACTGGCTGGAGGGATGGATGGATGGATGGCTGGATGGATGGCTGGATGGATGGATGGCTGGATGGATGGCTGGCTGGAGGGATGGATGGATGGATGGATGGCTGGATGGATGGCTGGATGGTTGGATGCCTGGATGGATGGTTGGCTGAAGGGATGGATGGAAGGATGGATGGCTGGATGGATGGCTGGATGGATGGATGGCTGGATGGATGGCTGGCAGGAGGGATGGATGGATGGATGGATGGCTGGATGGATGGCTAAAAGGATGGCTGGCTGGAGGGATGGATGAATGGATGGCTGGATGGATGGATGGCCGAATGGTTGGCTGGCTGGAGGGATGGATGGATGGATAGATGGCTGAATGGATGGCTGGATGGATGGCAGGATGGATGGATGGCTGGATGGATGGCTGGCTGGATGGATCGATTGAAGATGGATGGCTGGATTGATGGCTGGATGGATGGATGGCTGGAAGGATGGCAGGCTGAAGGGATGGCTGGATGGATGGATGGCTGGATGGAGGGATGGCTGCATGGTTGTCTATCTGGAGGGATGGATGGTTTGATGGATGGATGGCTGGATGGATAGCTGGATCGATGGCTGGATGGATGGCTGGCTGGAGGGATGGATGGATGGATGGATGGCTGGATGGAGGGATGGCTGCATGGTTGGCTATCTGGAGGGATGGATGGATGGATGGATGGATGGCTGGATGGATGGCTGGATGGAGGGATGGCTGGATGGATGGTTGGCTGGAGAGATGGATGGCTGGATGGATGGATGAGTGGTTGGATGGCTTAATGACTGGCTGGCTGGAGGGATGGATGGATGGCTGGATGGATGGCTGGATGGATGGATGGCTGGATGTATGACTGGCTGGAGAGATGGATGAATGGTTGGATGTCTGGATGGATGGCTGGATGGAGGGATGGCTGGATGGATGGCTGGCTGGAGGGATGGATGGATGGATGGATGGCTGGATGGATGGATGGATGGCTGGATGGATGACTGGCTGGAGGGATGGATGGATGGATGGATGGCTGGATGGATGGCTGGATGAATGGATGTCTGGATGGATGGCTGGCTGGAGGGATGGATGGATGGATGGCTGGCTGGATGGATGGCTGGATGGATGGATGCCTGGATGGATGCCTGGCTTTAGGGATGGATGGCTTGATGGATGGCTGGATGGATGGATGGCTGGATGGATGGCTGGCAGGAGGGATGGATGGATGGATGGATGGCTGGATGGATGGATGGATGGATGGCTGGCTGGAGGGATGGATGAATGGATGGCTGGATGGATGGATGGCCGAATGGTTGGCTGGCTGGAGGGATGGATGGATGGCTGAATGGATGGCTGGATGGATGGCAGGATGGATGGATGACTGGATGGATGGCTGGCTGGATGGATGGATTGATGGATGGACGGCTGGATGGATGGCTGGATGGATGGATGGCTGGATGGTTGGCAGGTTGAAGGGATGGATGGATGGATGGATGGCTGGATGGACGGCTGGATGGATGGATGGCTGGATGGATGGCTGGCTGGATGGATGGATTGAAGGATGGATGGCTCGATGGATGGTTGGATGGATGGATGGCTGGATGGATGACTGGCTGGAGGGATGGATGGATGGATCGGTGGCTGTATGGATTGCTGGATGGATGGATGGATGGACGGATGGCTGGATGGAATTGCTGGCTGGAGGGATGGATGGATGGCTGGATGGCTGGCTGGATGGATGGATGGCTGGATGGATGGCTGGCTTGAGGGATGGATGGATGGCTGGATGGCTGGCTGGACGGATGGATTGCTGGTTGGATGGCTTGCTGGAGGGATGGATGGATGGCTGGATTGATGGCTGGATGAATGGATGGCTGGATGGATGGCTGGCTGGAGGAATGGATGGATGGATGGCTGGATGGATGGCTGGATGGATGGATGGCTGGATGGATGGATGGCTGGAGGGATGGATGGATGGATGGCTGAATGGATGGCTGGAATGATGGATGACTGGATGGATGGCTGGCTGGAGTGTTGTATGGATGGATGGATGGCTGGATGGACGGCTGGATGGATGGATGGCTGGATGGATGGCTGGCTGGAGGGATGGATTGATGGATGGATGGCTGGATGGATGGCTGGATGGATGGATGGCTGGATGGCTGGCTGGCTGGAGGGATGGATGGATGGATGGATGGCTGGATGGAGGGATGGCTGGATGATTGGCTGGCTGGCTGGATGGATGGATGGATGGATGGCTGGATGGATGTCTGGATGGAGGGATGGCTGGATGGATGGCTGGCTGGAGGGATGGATGGATGGATGGATGGCTGGGTGGATGGCTGGATGGTTGGATGCCTGGATGGATGGCTGGCTGGAGGGATGGATGGATGGATGCATGGCTGGACGGATGGCTGAATGGATGGATGGCTGGATGAATGGCTGGCTGGAGGGATGGATGGATGGATGGCTGGATGGATGGCTGGATGGATGGCTGGATGGATGACTGGCTGGAGGGATGGATGGATGGATGGCAGGATGGATGGATGGCTGGATGGATGGCTGGCTGGATGGAACGATTGAAGGATGGATGGCTGGATGGATGGCTGGATGGATGGATGGCTGGATGGATGGCAGGCTGAAGGGATGGATGGATGGATGGATGGCTGGATGGACGGCTGGATGGATGGATGGCTGGGTGATTGGCTGGCTGGAGGGATGGATTGATGGATGGATGGCTGGATGGATAGCTGGATCGATGGCTGGATGGATGGCTGGCTGGAGGGATGGATGGATGGATGGATGGCTGGATGGAGGAATGGCTGCATGGTTGGCTATCTGGAGGGATGGATGGATGGATGGATGGATGGCTGGATGGATGGCTGGATGGAGGGATGGCTGGATGGATGGGTGGCTGGCGGGATGGATGGCTGGATGGATGGATGAGTGGTTGGATGGCTTAATGACTTGCTGGCTGGAGGGATGGATGGATGGCTGGATGGACGGCTGGATGGATGGATGGCTGGATGGATGGCTGGCTGGATGGATGGATTGAAGGATGGATGGCTCGATGGATGGTTGGATGGATGGATGGCTGGATGGATGACTGGCTGGAGGGATGGATGGATGGATCGGTGGCTGTATGGATTGCTGGATGGATGGATGGATGGACGGATGGCTGGATGGAATTGCTGGCTGGAGGGATGGATGGATGGCTGGATGGCTGGCTGGATGGATGGATGGCTGGATGGATGGCTGGCTTGAGGGATGGATGGATGGCTGGATGGCTGGCTGGACGGATGGATTGCTGGTTGGATGGCTTGCTGGAGGGATGGATGGATGGCTGGATTGATGGCTGGATGAATGGATGGCTGGATGGATGGCTGGCTGGAGGAATGGATGGATGGATGGCTGGATGGATGGCTGGATGGATGGATGGCTGGATGGATGGATGGCTGGAGGGATGGATGGATGGATGGCTGAATGGATGGCTGGAATGATGGATGACTGGATGGATGGCTGGCTGGAGTGTTGTATGGATGGATGGATGGCTGGATGGACGGCTGGATGGATGGATGGCTGGATGGATGGCTGGCTGGAGGGATGGATTGATGGATGGATGGCTGGATGGATGGCTGGATGGATGGATGGCTGGATGGCTGGCTGGCTGGAGGGATGGATGGATGGATGGATGGCTGGATGGAGGGATGGCTGGATGATTGGCTGGCTGGATGGATGGATGGATGGATGGATGGCTGGATGGATGTCTGGATGGAGGGATGGCTGGATGGATGGCTGGCTGGAGGGATGGATGGATGGATGGATGGCTGGGTGGATGGCTGGATGGTTGGATGCCTGGATGGATGGCTGGCTGGAGGGATGGATGGATGGATGCATGGCTGGACGGATGGCTGAATGGATGGATGGCTGGATGAATGGCTGGCTGGAGGGATGGATGGATGGATGGCTGGATGGATGGCTGGATGGATGGCTGGATGGATGACTGGCTGGAGGGATGGATGGATGGATGGCAGGATGGATGGATGGCTGGATGGATGGCTGGCTGGATGGAACGATTGAAGGATGGATGGCTGGATGGATGGCTGGATGGATGGATGGCTGGATGGATGGCAGGCTGAAGGGATGGATGGATGGATGGATGGCTGGATGGACGGCTGGATGGATGGATGGCTGGGTGATTGGCTGGCTGGAGGGATGGATTGATGGATGGATGGCTGGATGGATAGCTGGATCGATGGCTGGATGGATGGCTGGCTGGAGGGATGGATGGATGGATGGATGGCTGGATGGAGGAATGGCTGCATGGTTGGCTATCTGGAGGGATGGATGGATGGATGGATGGATGGCTGGATGGATGGCTGGATGGAGGGATGGCTGGATGGATGGGTGGCTGGCGGGATGGATGGCTGGATGGATGGATGAGTGGTTGGATGGCTTAATGACTTGCTGGCTGGAGGGATGGATGGATGGCTGGATGGATGGCTGGATGGATGGATGGCTGGATGTATGGCTGGCTGGAGAGATGGATGAATGGTTGGATGTCTGGATGGATGGCTGGATGGAGGGATGGCTGGATGGATGGCTGGCTGGAGGGATGGATGGATGGATGGCTGGATGGATGAATGGATGGATGGCTGGATGGATGACTGGCTGGAGGGATGGATGGATGGATGGATGGCTGGATGGATGGCTGGATGAATGGATGTCTGGATGGATGGCTGGCTGGAGGGATGGATGGATGGATGGCTGGCTGGATGGATGGCTGGATGGATGGATGCCTGGATGGATGGCTGGCTTTAGGGATCGATGGATGGATGGATGGCTTGATGGATGGCTGGATGGATGGATGGCTGGATGGATGGCTGGAAGGAGGGATGGATGGATGGATGGATGGCTGGATGGATGGCTGGATGGATGGCTGGCTGGAGGGATGGATGATTGGATGGCTGGATGGATGGATGGCCGAATGGTTGGCTGGCTGGAGGGATGGATGGATGGCTGAATGGATGGCTGGATGGATGGCAGGATGGATGGATGGCTGGATGGATGGCTGGCTGGCTGGATGGATTGATAGATGGATGGCTGGATGGATGACTGGATGAATGGATGGCTGGATGGTTGGCAGGTTGAAGGGATGGATGGATGGATGGATGGCTGGATGGACGGCTGGATGGATGGATGGCTGGATGGATGGCTGGCTGGAGGGATGGATTGATGGATGGATGGCTGGATGTATAGCTGGATGGATGGCTGGATGGATGGCTGGCTGGTGGGATGGATGGATGGATGGATGGCTGGATGGAGGGATGGCTGGATGGTTGGCTGGCTGGAGGGATGGATGGATGGACGGCTGGATGGTTGGATGGCTTAATGACTGGCTGGCTGGAGGGATGGATGGATGGATGAATGGCTGGATGGATGGCTGGATGGATGGATGTATGGCTGGCTGGAGAGATGGAGGAATGGTTGGATGGCTGGATGGATGGCTGGATGGAGGGATGGCTGCATGGATGGCTGGCTGGAGGGATGGATGGATGGATGGAAGGCTGGATGGATGGCTGGATGGATGGATGGCTTGATAGATGGCTTGCTGGAGGGATGGATGGATGGATGGCTGGATGGATGGCTGGATGGATGGATGGCTGGATGAATGGCTGGCTGGAGGGATGGATGGATGGATGGCTGGATGGATGGCTGGATGGATGGATGGCTGGATGTATGACTGGCTGGAGGGATGGATGGATGGATGGATGGCTGGATGGGAGGCTGAATGGATGGATGGCTGGATGGATGGCTGGCTGGAAGGAAGGGTGGATGGATGGATGGCTGAATTGATGGCTGGATGGATGGATGGCTGGATGGATGGCTGGCTGTAGGGTCCGATGGATGGATGGATGGCTGGATGGATGGTTGGATGGATGAATGGCTGGATGGATGGCTGGATGGATGGATGCCTGGATGGATGGCTGGCTGGAGGGATGGATTGATGGATGGCTTAATGGATGGATGGCCGAATGGATGGTTGGCTGAAGGGATGGATGGATGGATGGCAAAAAGGATGGCTGGATGGATGGATGGCTGGATGGATGGCTGGCAGGATGGATGTCTGGATGACTGGATGGCTGGATGGATGGCTGGCTGGGCTTGTGGATTGCTAGATGGATGGCTGGATGGATGGCTGGATGGATGGATGGATGGATGGCTGGCTGGATGGAGGTATGGATGGATGGCTGGCTGGAGGTATGGATGGATGGATGAATGGCTGGATGGATGGCTGGATGGAGAGATGGATGAATGCATGGATGGCTGGATGGATGGCTGGATGGATGGCTGGCTGGAGTGATGGATGGATGGACCGATGGCTGGATGGATGGCTGGATGGATGGATGGCTGGATGGATGGCTTGCTGGAGGGATGGATGGATGGATGGATGGCTGGATGGATGGCTGGATGGATGGATGGCTGGATGAATGGCTGGCTGGAGGGATGGATGGATGGATGGATGGCTGGATGGATGGCTGGATGGATGGATGGCTGGATGGATGACTCGCTGGCGGGATGGATGGATGGATGGATGTCTGGATGGATGGCTGAATGGATGGATGGCTGGATGGATGGCTGGATGGATGAATGGATGGCTGGATGGATGGATGGCTGGATGGACGGATGGCTGGGTGGCCGGAAGGCTGGGTGGATGGATGGCTGGATGGATGGCTGGATGGATGGATGGTTGGATGGATGGCTGGATGGATGGATGGCTGGATGGATTGCTGGCTGGAGGAATGGATGGATGGCTGGATGGATGGCAGGATGGATTCATGGCTGGATGGCTGGCTGGCTGGACGGATGGATGGATGGATGGATGGCTGAATGGATGGCTGGACGGATGGATGGCTGGATGGATGGCTGGCTGGAGGGATGGATGGATGGATGGCTGGATGGACGGCTGGATGGATGGAGGGCTGGTTGGATGGCTGGCTGGAGGGATGGATGGATGGATGGATGGATGGATGGCTGGATGGATAGCTGGATAGAGGGATTGCTGGATAGATGGCTGGCTGGAGGGATGGATAGATGGATGGATGGATGGCTGGATGTATAGCTGAATGGATGGATGGCTGGAGGAATGGCTGGCTGGAGGGACGGATGGATGAATGGATGGCTGGATGGATCGCTGGATGGATGGATGGCTGGATGGATGACTGGCTGGAGGGATGGATGGATGGATGGATGGCTGCATGGATGGCTGGATGGATGGATGGCTGGATGGATGGCTGGCTGGAGGGATGGATGGATGGCTGGATGGATAGCTGGATGGATGGATGCCTGGATGGATGGATGGCTGGAGGGATGGATGGATGGATGGCTGGATGGATGGCTGGATGGATGGATGGCTGGATGGATGGATATCTGGATGGACGGCTTGATGGATGGCTGGCTGGTGCGATGGATGAATGGATGGCTGAATGGATGGATGGCCGAATGGTTGGCTGGCTGGAGTGAAGGATGTATGGATGGATGGCTGAATGGATGGCTGGATGGATGGCAGGATGAATGGATGGCTGGATGGATGGCTGGCTGGATGGATGGATTGATGGATGGATGGCTGGATGGATGGCTGGATGGATGGATGGCTGGATGGATGGCAGGCTGAAGGGATGGATGAATGGATGGATGGCTGGACGGATGGCTGGCTTAAGGGATGGATTGAAGAATGGATGGCTGGATGGATAGCTGGATGGATGGCTGGATGGATGGCTGGCTGGTGGGATGGATGGATGGATGGCTGGATGGAGGGATGGCTGGATGGTTGGCTGGCTGGAGGGATCGATGGATGGATGGATGGCTGGATGGATGGCTGGAAGGAGGGATGGCTGGACGGATGGCTGGCTTAAGGGATGGATTGATGGATGGATGGCTGGATTGTTAGCTGGATGGATGGCTGGATGGATGGCTGGCTGGTGGGATGGATGGATGGATGGCTGGATGGAGGGATGGCTGGATGGTTGGCTGGCTGGAGGGATCGATGGATGGATGGATTGCTGGATGGATGGCTGGAAGGAGGGATGGCTGGATGGATGGCTGGCTGGAGGGATGGATGGCTGGATGGATGGCTGGATGGATGGATGGATGGATGGATGGCTTAATGACTGGCTGGCTGGAGGGATGGATGGATGGATGGATGACTGGATGGATGGCTGGAAGAATGAATGGCTGAATGTATGGCTGGCTGGAGAGATGGATGAATGGTTGGATGGCTGGATGAATGGTTGGATGGAGGGATGGCTGGATGGATGACTGGCTGGAGGGATGGATGGATGGATGGATGGCTGGATGGGTGGCTGTATGGATGGATGGCTGGATGGATGGCTGGCTGGAGGGAAGGATGGATGGATGGATGGCTCGATGGATGGCTGGATGGATGGATGGCTGGATGGATGGCTGGCTGGAGGGACGGATTGCTGGCTGGATGGATGGTTGGATGGATGGATGGCTGGATGGATGGCTGGCAGGAGGGATGGATGGATGGATGGATGGCTGGATGGATGGCTGGATGGATGGATGGCTGGATGGATGGCTGGCTGGAGGGATGGATGAATGGATGTCTGGATGGATGGATGGCCGAATGGATGTCTGGCTGATGGGATGGATGGATGGATGGATGGCTAAATGGATGGCTGGATGGATGGATGGCTGGATGGATGGTTCGCTGGAGGGTTGGATGAATGGATAGATGGCTGGATGGATGGCGGGATGGCTGGTTGGCTGGATGGGTGGCTGGCTGGGCGGATGGATTGATGGATGGATGGCTGAATGGATGGCTGGATGGATGGATGAATGGATGGCTGGCCGGCTGGAGGCATGGATGGATGGATGAATGGCTGGATGGATGGCTGGATGGAGAGATGGATGAATGCATGGATGGCTGGATGAATGGCTGGATGGGCGGATGGCTGGATTGATGGCTGGCTGGAGGGATGAATGGATGGATGGCTGGATGGATGGCTGGATGGATGGATGGCTGGATGAATGGCTTGCTGGAGGGATGGATGGATGGATGGATGGCTGGATGAATGGCTGGATGGATGGATGGCTGGATGATTGGCTGGCTGGAGGGATGGATGGATGGATGGATGGCTGGATGGCTGGCTGGATGGATGGATGGCTGGATGGATGGCTGGATGGATGGATGGATGGATAGCTGGATGGATGTATGGCTGGATGGATGGATGGCTGGATGGCTGGAAGTCTGGATGGATGGATTGCTGGATGGATGGCTGGATGGATGGATGGATGGATGGATGGCTGGATGGATGGCTGGATGGAGGGATGGCTGGAAGGATGGCTGGCTGGAGTGACGAATGGATGGATGGCTGGATGGATGGCTATATGGCGGGATGGCTGGATGGAAGGGTGGCCGGATGGATGGATGGCTGGATGGATGGATGGATGGACGGATGGATGGAGGGATGGCTGGATGGATGGCTGGCTGGAGGGATGGATGGATGGATGGATGGCTGGATGGATGGCTGGATGAAGGAATGGCTGGATGGATGGATTGCTGGAGGGATGGATGGCTGGATGGATGGCTGGATGGATGGCTGGATGGATGGATGGCTGGATGGGCGATTGGCTGGAGGGATGGATGGATGGATGGCTGGATGGATGGCTGGCTGGAGGGATGGATGGATGGTTGGATGGATGGCTGGATGGATGGCTGGATGGATGGATGGCTGGATGGATGGAAGACTGGAGTGATGGATGGGTGGATGGTTCGATGGATGGATGGTTGGATGGATGGCTGGATGGATGGCTGGCTGGAGGGATGGAAGGATGGATGGAAGGCTGGATGGGCGGCTGGATGGATGGCTGGATGTCTGGATGGCTGGCTGGATGGATGGATGGCTGGTTGGCTGGATGGATGGATGGAAGGCTGGATGGATGGATGGATGGACGGATGGATGGAGGGATGGATGGATGGAGGGATGGCTGGATGGATGGCTGGATGGATGGATGGCTGGATGGATCGATGGCTGGATGGATGGCTGGCTGGAGGGATGGATGGATGGATGGATGCATGGATGAATGGCTGGCTGGATGGATGGATGGATGGCTGGATGGATGGCTGGATGGATGGCTGGATGGATGGATGGACGGATGGATGGATGGCTGGATGGATGGCGGGATGGATGGCTGGATGGATGGCTGGCTGGAGGGATGGATGGATGGATGGCTGGCTGGAGGGATGGATGGATGGATGGATGCATGGATGAATGGCTGGCTGGATGGATGGATGGATGGCTGGATGGATGGCTGGATGGATGGCTTAATGGAGAGATGGATGGATGGATGGGTGGCTGAATGGATGGCTGGATGGATGGATGTCCGGATGGATGGCTGGCTGGAGGGATAGATGGTTGGATGGATGGCTGGATGGATATCTGGATGGATGGATGGCTGGATGGATGGCTGGCTGGAGGGATGGATGGATGGCTGGATGGATGGCTGGCTGGAGGGATGGATCGATGGATGGATGGCTGCATGGATGACTGGATGGATGGCTGGATGGATTGCTGGCTGGAGGAATGGATGGATTAATGAATGGCTGGACGGATGGCTGGATGGATGGAAGGCTGGATGGATGGCTGGCTGGAGGGATGGATGGATGGCTGGCTGAATGGATGGCTAGATCGATGGATGGCTGGATGGATGGCTGGCAGGAGGTATGGAGTCATGGATGGATGGCCGGATGGACGGCTGGATGCAAGGACGGCTGGATGCATGGCTGGCTGGAGGGATGGATTGATGGATGGTTGGCTGGATGGCTGGCTGGATGGATGGATGGCTCGATGGATGGCTGGCTGGAGGGATGGATGGATGGATAGATGGATGGCTGGATGGATGGCTGGATGGAGGGATGGCTGGATGTTTGGCTGGCTGGAGGGATGGATGGATGGCTGGATGGAGGGATGGCTGGATGGATGGCTGGCTGGACGGATGGATGGATGGATTATTGGCTGGATGGATGGCTGGATGGAGGGATGGCTGGATGGATGGCTGTATGGAGGGATGGCTGGATGGAAGGCTGGCTGGATGGATGGATGGCTGGATGGATGGATGGATGGACGGATGGATGGAGGGATGGCTGGATGGATATCTGGCTGGAGGGATGGATGGATGGATGGCTGGATGGAGGAATGTTTGGATGGATGAATTGATGGAGGGATGGATGGCTGGATGGATGGCTGGATGGATGGCTGGATGGATGGGCGGCTGGATGGGCGATTGGCTGGAGGGATGGATGGATGGCTGGCTGGATGGATGGCTGGCTGGAGGGATGGATGGATGGATGGATGGATGGCTGGATGGATGGCTGGATGGATGGATGGCTGGATGGATGGATGGCTGGAGTGAAGGATGGGGGATGGTTCGATGGATGGCTGGTTGGATGGATGGCTGGATGGATGGCTGGCTGCAGGGATTGAAGGATGGATGGATGGCTGGATGGATGGCAGGATGGATGGCTGGATGGACGGATGGATGGATGGATGGCTGGATGGATGGCTGGATGGATGGATGGATGGATGGCTGGATGGATGGCTGGATGGATGGATAGCTGGATGGATGGCTGGCTGGAGGGACAGATGGATGGATGGCTGGCTGGAGGGATGGCTGAATGGATGGCTGGATGGATGGATGGCCGAATGGTTGGCTGGCTGGAGGGATGGATGGATGGCTGAATGGATGGCTGGATGGATGGCAGGATGGATGGATGACTGGATGGATGGCTGGCTGGATGGATGGATTGATGGATGGACGGCTGGATGGATGGCTGGATGGATGGATGGCTGGATGGTTGGCAGGTTGAAGGGATGGATGGATGGATGGATGGCTGGATGGACGGCTGGATGGATGGATGGCTGGATGGATGGCTGGCTGGATGGATGGATTGAAGGATGGATGGCTCGATGGATGGTTGGATGGATGGATGGCTGGATGGATGACTGGCTGGAGGGATGGATGGATGGATCGGTGGCTGTATGGATTGCTGGATGGATGGATGGATGGACGGATGGCTGGATGGAATTGCTGGCTGGAGGGATGGATGGATGGCTGGATGGCTGGCTGGATGGATGGATGGCTGGATGGATGGCTGGCTTGAGGGATGGATGGATGGCTGGATGGCTGGCTGGACGGATGGATTGCTGGTTGGATGGCTTGCTGGAGGGATGGATGGATGGCTGGATTGATGGCTGGATGAATGGATGGCTGGATGGATGGCTGGCTGGAGGAATGGATGGATGGATGGCTGGATGGATGGCTGGATGGATGGATGGCTGGATGGATGGATGGCTGGAGGGATGGATGGATGGATGGCTGAATGGATGGCTGGAATGATGGATGACTGGATGGATGGCTGGCTGGAGTGTTGTATGGATGGATGGATGGCTGGATGGACGGCTGGATGGATGGATGGCTGGATGGATGGCTGGCTGGAGGGATGGATTGATGGATGGATGGCTGGATGGATGGCTGGATGGATGGATGGCTGGATGGCTGGCTGGCTGGAGGGATGGATGGATGGATGGATGGCTGGATGGAGGGATGGCTGGATGATTGGCTGGCTGGCTGGATGGATGGATGGATGGATGGCTGGATGGATGTCTGGATGGAGGGATGGCTGGATGGATGGCTGGCTGGAGGGATGGATGGATGGATGGATGGCTGGGTGGATGGCTGGATGGTTGGATGCCTGGATGGATGGCTGGCTGGAGGGATGGATGGATGGATGCATGGCTGGACGGATGGCTGAATGGATGGATGGCTGGATGAATGGCTGGCTGGAGGGATGGATGGATGGATGGCTGGATGGATGGCTGGATGGATGGCTGGATGGATGACTGGCTGGAGGGATGGATGGATGGATGGCAGGATGGATGGATGGCTGGATGGATGGCTGGCTGGATGGAACGATTGAAGGATGGATGGCTGGATGGATGGCTGGATGGATGGATGGCTGGATGGATGGCAGGCTGAAGGGATGGATGGATGGATGGATGGCTGGATGGACGGCTGGATGGATGGATGGCTGGGTGATTGGCTGGCTGGAGGGATGGATTGATGGATGGATGGCTGGATGGATAGCTGGATCGATGGCTGGATGGATGGCTGGCTGGAGGGATGGATGGATGGATGGATGGCTGGATGGAGGAATGGCTGCATGGTTGGCTATCTGGAGGGATGGATGGATGGATGGATGGATGGCTGGATGGATGGCTGGATGGAGGGATGGCTGGATGGATGGGTGGCTGGCGGGATGGATGGCTGGATGGATGGATGAGTGGTTGGATGGCTTAATGACTTGCTGGCTGGAGGGATGGATGGATGGCTGGATGGACGGCTGGATGGATGGATGGCTGGATGGATGGCTGGCTGGATGGATGGATTGAAGGATGGATGGCTCGATGGATGGTTGGATGGATGGATGGCTGGATGGATGACTGGCTGGAGGGATGGATGGATGGATCGGTGGCTGTATGGATTGCTGGATGGATGGATGGATGGACGGATGGCTGGATGGAATTGCTGGCTGGAGGGATGGATGGATGGCTGGATGGCTGGCTGGATGGATGGATGGCTGGATGGATGGCTGGCTTGAGGGATGGATGGATGGCTGGATGGCTGGCTGGACGGATGGATTGCTGGTTGGATGGCTTGCTGGAGGGATGGATGGATGGCTGGATTGATGGCTGGATGAATGGATGGCTGGATGGATGGCTGGCTGGAGGAATGGATGGATGGATGGCTGGATGGATGGCTGGATGGATGGATGGCTGGATGGATGGATGGCTGGAGGGATGGATGGATGGATGGCTGAATGGATGGCTGGAATGATGGATGACTGGATGGATGGCTGGCTGGAGTGTTGTATGGATGGATGGATGGCTGGATGGACGGCTGGATGGATGGATGGCTGGATGGATGGCTGGCTGGAGGGATGGATTGATGGATGGATGGCTGGATGGATGGCTGGATGGATGGATGGCTGGATGGCTGGCTGGCTGGAGGGATGGATGGATGGATGGATGGCTGGATGGAGGGATGGCTGGATGATTGGCTGGCTGGATGGATGGATGGATGGATGGATGGCTGGATGGATGTCTGGATGGAGGGATGGCTGGATGGATGGCTGGCTGGAGGGATGGATGGATGGATGGATGGCTGGGTGGATGGCTGGATGGTTGGATGCCTGGATGGATGGCTGGCTGGAGGGATGGATGGATGGATGCATGGCTGGACGGATGGCTGAATGGATGGATGGCTGGATGAATGGCTGGCTGGAGGGATGGATGGATGGATGGCTGGATGGATGGCTGGATGGATGGCTGGATGGATGACTGGCTGGAGGGATGGATGGATGGATGGCAGGATGGATGGATGGCTGGATGGATGGCTGGCTGGATGGAACGATTGAAGGATGGATGGCTGGATGGATGGCTGGATGGATGGATGGCTGGATGGATGGCAGGCTGAAGGGATGGATGGATGGATGGATGGCTGGATGGACGGCTGGATGGATGGATGGCTGGGTGATTGGCTGGCTGGAGGGATGGATTGATGGATGGATGGCTGGATGGATAGCTGGATCGATGGCTGGATGGATGGCTGGCTGGAGGGATGGATGGATGGATGGATGGCTGGATGGAGGAATGGCTGCATGGTTGGCTATCTGGAGGGATGGATGGATGGATGGATGGATGGCTGGATGGATGGCTGGATGGAGGGATGGCTGGATGGATGGGTGGCTGGCGGGATGGATGGCTGGATGGATGGATGAGTGGTTGGATGGCTTAATGACTTGCTGGCTGGAGGGATGGATGGATGGCTGGATGGATGGCTGGATGGATGGATGGCTGGATGTATGGCTGGCTGGAGAGATGGATGAATGGTTGGATGTCTGGATGGATGGCTGGATGGAGGGATGGCTGGATGGATGGCTGGCTGGAGGGATGGATGGATGGATGGCTGGATGGATGAATGGATGGATGGCTGGATGGATGACTGGCTGGAGGGATGGATGGATGGATGGATGGCTGGATGGATGGCTGGATGAATGGATGTCTGGATGGATGGCTGGCTGGAGGGATGGATGGATGGATGGCTGGCTGGATGGATGGCTGGATGGATGGATGCCTGGATGGATGGCTGGCTTTAGGGATCGATGGATGGATGGATGGCTTGATGGATGGCTGGATGGATGGATGGCTGGATGGATGGCTGGAAGGAGGGATGGATGGATGGATGGATGGCTGGATGGATGGCTGGATGGATGGCTGGCTGGAGGGATGGATGATTGGATGGCTGGATGGATGGATGGCCGAATGGTTGGCTGGCTGGAGGGATGGATGGATGGCTGAATGGATGGCTGGATGGATGGCAGGATGGATGGATGGCTGGATGGATGGCTGGCTGGCTGGATGGATTGATAGATGGATGGCTGGATGGATGACTGGATGAATGGATGGCTGGATGGTTGGCAGGTTGAAGGGATGGATGGATGGATGGATGGCTGGATGGACGGCTGGATGGATGGATGGCTGGATGGATGGCTGGCTGGAGGGATGGATTGATGGATGGATGGCTGGATGTATAGCTGGATGGATGGCTGGATGGATGGCTGGCTGGTGGGATGGATGGATGGATGGATGGCTGGATGGAGGGATGGCTGGATGGTTGGCTGGCTGGAGGGATGGATGGATGGACGGCTGGATGGTTGGATGGCTTAATGACTGGCTGGCTGGAGGGATGGATGGATGGATGAATGGCTGGATGGATGGCTGGATGGATGGATGTATGGCTGGCTGGAGAGATGGAGGAATGGTTGGATGGCTGGATGGATGGCTGGATGGAGGGATGGCTGCATGGATGGCTGGCTGGAGGGATGGATGGATGGATGGAAGGCTGGATGGATGGCTGGATGGATGGATGGCTTGATAGATGGCTTGCTGGAGGGATGGATGGATGGATGGCTGGATGGATGGCTGGATGGATGGATGGCTGGATGAATGGCTGGCTGGAGGGATGGATGGATGGATGGCTGGATGGATGGCTGGATGGATGGATGGCTGGATGTATGACTGGCTGGAGGGATGGATGGATGGATGGATGGCTGGATGGGAGGCTGAATGGATGGATGGCTGGATGGATGGCTGGCTGGAAGGAAGGGTGGATGGATGGATGGCTGAATTGATGGCTGGATGGATGGATGGCTGGATGGATGGCTGGCTGTAGGGTCCGATGGATGGATGGATGGCTGGATGGATGGTTGGATGGATGAATGGCTGGATGGATGGCTGGATGGATGGATGCCTGGATGGATGGCTGGCTGGAGGGATGGATTGATGGATGGCTTAATGGATGGATGGCCGAATGGATGGTTGGCTGAAGGGATGGATGGATGGATGGCAAAAAGGATGGCTGGATGGATGGATGGCTGGATGGATGGCTGGCAGGATGGATGTCTGGATGACTGGATGGCTGGATGGATGGCTGGCTGGGCTTGTGGATTGCTAGATGGATGGCTGGATGGATGGCTGGATGGATGGATGGATGGATGGCTGGCTGGATGGAGGTATGGATGGATGGCTGGCTGGAGGTATGGATGGATGGATGAATGGCTGGATGGATGGCTGGATGGAGAGATGGATGAATGCATGGATGGCTGGATGGATGGCTGGATGGATGGCTGGCTGGAGTGATGGATGGATGGACCGATGGCTGGATGGATGGCTGGATGGATGGATGGCTGGATGGATGGCTTGCTGGAGGGATGGATGGATGGATGGATGGCTGGATGGATGGCTGGATGGATGGATGGCTGGATGAATGGCTGGCTGGAGGGATGGATGGATGGATGGATGGCTGGATGGATGGCTGGATGGATGGATGGCTGGATGGATGACTCGCTGGCGGGATGGATGGATGGATGGATGTCTGGATGGATGGCTGAATGGATGGATGGCTGGATGGATGGCTGGATGGATGAATGGATGGCTGGATGGATGGATGGCTGGATGGACGGATGGCTGGGTGGCCGGAAGGCTGGGTGGATGGATGGCTGGATGGATGGCTGGATGGATGGATGGTTGGATGGATGGCTGGATGGATGGATGGCTGGATGGATTGCTGGCTGGAGGAATGGATGGATGGCTGGATGGATGGCAGGATGGATTCATGGCTGGATGGCTGGCTGGCTGGACGGATGGATGGATGGATGGATGGCTGAATGGATGGCTGGACGGATGGATGGCTGGATGGATGGCTGGCTGGAGGGATGGATGGATGGATGGCTGGATGGACGGCTGGATGGATGGAGGGCTGGTTGGATGGCTGGCTGGAGGGATGGATGGATGGATGGATGGATGGATGGCTGGATGGATAGCTGGATAGAGGGATTGCTGGATAGATGGCTGGCTGGAGGGATGGATAGATGGATGGATGGATGGCTGGATGTATAGCTGAATGGATGGATGGCTGGAGGAATGGCTGGCTGGAGGGACGGATGGATGAATGGATGGCTGGATGGATCGCTGGATGGATGGATGGCTGGATGGATGACTGGCTGGAGGGATGGATGGATGGATGGATGGCTGCATGGATGGCTGGATGGATGGATGGCTGGATGGATGGCTGGCTGGAGGGATGGATGGATGGCTGGATGGATAGCTGGATGGATGGATGCCTGGATGGATGGATGGCTGGAGGGATGGATGGATGGATGGCTGGATGGATGGCTGGATGGATGGATGGCTGGATGGATGGATATCTGGATGGACGGCTTGATGGATGGCTGGCTGGTGCGATGGATGAATGGATGGCTGAATGGATGGATGGCCGAATGGTTGGCTGGCTGGAGTGAAGGATGTATGGATGGATGGCTGAATGGATGGCTGGATGGATGGCAGGATGAATGGATGGCTGGATGGATGGCTGGCTGGATGGATGGATTGATGGATGGATGGCTGGATGGATGGCTGGATGGATGGATGGCTGGATGGATGGCAGGCTGAAGGGATGGATGAATGGATGGATGGCTGGACGGATGGCTGGCTTAAGGGATGGATTGAAGAATGGATGGCTGGATGGATAGCTGGATGGATGGCTGGATGGATGGCTGGCTGGTGGGATGGATGGATGGATGGCTGGATGGAGGGATGGCTGGATGGTTGGCTGGCTGGAGGGATCGATGGATGGATGGATGGCTGGATGGATGGCTGGAAGGAGGGATGGCTGGACGGATGGCTGGCTTAAGGGATGGATTGATGGATGGATGGCTGGATTGTTAGCTGGATGGATGGCTGGATGGATGGCTGGCTGGTGGGATGGATGGATGGATGGCTGGATGGAGGGATGGCTGGATGGTTGGCTGGCTGGAGGGATCGATGGATGGATGGATTGCTGGATGGATGGCTGGAAGGAGGGATGGCTGGATGGATGGCTGGCTGGAGGGATGGATGGCTGGATGGATGGCTGGATGGATGGATGGATGGATGGATGGCTTAATGACTGGCTGGCTGGAGGGATGGATGGATGGATGGATGACTGGATGGATGGCTGGAAGAATGAATGGCTGAATGTATGGCTGGCTGGAGAGATGGATGAATGGTTGGATGGCTGGATGAATGGTTGGATGGAGGGATGGCTGGATGGATGACTGGCTGGAGGGATGGATGGATGGATGGATGGCTGGATGGGTGGCTGTATGGATGGATGGCTGGATGGATGGCTGGCTGGAGGGAAGGATGGATGGATGGATGGCTCGATGGATGGCTGGATGGATGGATGGCTGGATGGATGGCTGGCTGGAGGGACGGATTGCTGGCTGGATGGATGGTTGGATGGATGGATGGCTGGATGGATGGCTGGCAGGAGGGATGGATGGATGGATGGATGGCTGGATGGATGGCTGGATGGATGGATGGCTGGATGGATGGCTGGCTGGAGGGATGGATGAATGGATGTCTGGATGGATGGATGGCCGAATGGATGTCTGGCTGATGGGATGGATGGATGGATGGATGGCTAAATGGATGGCTGGATGGATGGATGGCTGGATGGATGGTTCGCTGGAGGGTTGGATGAATGGATAGATGGCTGGATGGATGGCGGGATGGCTGGTTGGCTGGATGGGTGGCTGGCTGGGCGGATGGATTGATGGATGGATGGCTGAATGGATGGCTGGATGGATGGATGAATGGATGGCTGGCCGGCTGGAGGCATGGATGGATGGATGAATGGCTGGAT
Organism: Scyliorhinus torazame; assembly: GCF_047496885.1. Lineage (NCBI taxonomy): Eukaryota > Metazoa > Chordata > Chondrichthyes > Carcharhiniformes > Scyliorhinidae > Scyliorhinus > Scyliorhinus torazame. The sequence goes on along the minus strand of NC_092708.1, from coordinate 286,615,668 downwards.
GGATGGCTGGATGGAGAGATGGATGAATGCATGGATGGCTGGATGAATGGCTGGATGGGCGGATGGCTGGATTGATGGCTGGCTGGAGGGATGAATGGATGGATGGCTGGATGGATGGCTGGATGGATGGATGGCTGGATGAATGGCTTGCTGGAGGGATGGATGGATGGATGGATGGCTGGATGAATGGCTGGATGGATGGATGGCTGGATGATTGGCTGGCTGGAGGGATGGATGGATGGATGGATGGCTGGATGGCTGGCTGGATGGATGGATGGCTGGATGGATGGCTGGATGGATGGATGGATGGATAGCTGGATGGATGGATGGCTGGATGGATGGATGGCTGGATGGCTGGAAGTCTGGATGGATGGATTGCTGGATGGATGGCTGGATGGATGGATGGATGGATGGATGGCTGGATGGATGGCTGGATGGAGGGATGGCTGGAAGGATGGCTGGCTGGAGTGACGAATGGATGGATGGCTGGATGGATGGCTATATGGCGGGATGGCTGGATGGAAGGGTGGCCGGATGGATGGATGGCTGGATGGATGGATGGATGGACGGATGGATGGAGGGATGGCTGGATGGATGGCTGGCTGGAGGGATGGATGGATGGATGGATGGCTGGATGGATGGCTGGATGAAGGAATGGCTGGATGGATGGATTGCTGGAGGGATGGATGGCTGGATGGATGGCTGGATGGATGGCTGGATGGATGGATGGCTGGATGGGCGATTGGCTGGAGGGATGGATGGATGGATGGCTGGATGGATGGCTGGCTGGAGGGATGGATGGATGGTTGGATGGATGGCTGGATGGATGGCTGGATGGATGGATGGCTGGATGGATGGAAGACTGGAGTGATGGATGGGTGGATGGTTCGATGGATGGATGGTTGGATGGATGGCTGGATGGATGGCTGGCTGGAGGGATGGAAGGATGGATGGAAGGCTGGATGGGCGGCTGGATGGATGGCTGGATGTCTGGATGGCTGGCTGGATGGATGGATGGCTGGTTGGCTGGATGGATGGATGGAAGGCTGGATGGATGGATGGATGGACGGATGGATGGAGGGATGGATGGATGGAGGGATGGCTGGATGGATGGCTGGATGGATGGATGGCTGGATGGATCGATGGCTGGATGGATGGCTGGCTGGAGGGATGGATGGATGGATGGATGCATGGATGAATGGCTGGCTGGATGGATGGATGGATGGCTGGATGGATGGCTGGATGGATGGCTGGATGGATGGATGGACGGATGGATGGATGGCTGGATGGATGGCGGGATGGATGGCTGGATGGATGGCTGGCTGGAGGGATGGATGGATGGATGGCTGGCTGGAGGGATGGATGGATGGATGGATGCATGGATGAATGGCTGGCTGGATGGATGGATGGATGGCTGGATGGATGGCTGGATGGATGGCTTAATGGAGAGATGGATGGATGGATGGGTGGCTGAATGGATGGCTGGATGGATGGATGTCCGGATGGATGGCTGGCTGGAGGGATAGATGGTTGGATGGATGGCTGGATGGATATCTGGATGGATGGATGGCTGGATGGATGGCTGGCTGGAGGGATGGATGGATGGCTGGATGGATGGCTGGCTGGAGGGATGGATCGATGGATGGATGGCTGCATGGATGACTGGATGGATGGCTGGATGGATTGCTGGCTGGAGGAATGGATGGATTAATGAATGGCTGGACGGATGGCTGGATGGATGGAAGGCTGGATGGATGGCTGGCTGGAGGGATGGATGGATGGCTGGCTGAATGGATGGCTAGATCGATGGATGGCTGGATGGATGGCTGGCAGGAGGTATGGAGTCATGGATGGATGGCCGGATGGACGGCTGGATGCAAGGACGGCTGGATGCATGGCTGGCTGGAGGGATGGATTGATGGATGGTTGGCTGGATGGCTGGCTGGATGGATGGATGGCTCGATGGATGGCTGGCTGGAGGGATGGATGGATGGATAGATGGATGGCTGGATGGATGGCTGGATGGAGGGATGGCTGGATGTTTGGCTGGCTGGAGGGATGGATGGATGGCTGGATGGAGGGATGGCTGGATGGATGGCTGGCTGGACGGATGGATGGATGGATTATTGGCTGGATGGATGGCTGGATGGAGGGATGGCTGGATGGATGGCTGTATGGAGGGATGGCTGGATGGAAGGCTGGCTGGATGGATGGATGGCTGGATGGATGGATGGATGGACGGATGGATGGAGGGATGGCTGGATGGATATCTGGCTGGAGGGATGGATGGATGGATGGCTGGATGGAGGAATGTTTGGATGGATGAATTGATGGAGGGATGGATGGCTGGATGGATGGCTGGATGGATGGCTGGATGGATGGGCGGCTGGATGGGCGATTGGCTGGAGGGATGGATGGATGGCTGGCTGGATGGATGGCTGGCTGGAGGGATGGATGGATGGATGGATGGATGGCTGGATGGATGGCTGGATGGATGGATGGCTGGATGGATGGATGGCTGGAGTGAAGGATGGGGGATGGTTCGATGGATGGCTGGTTGGATGGATGGCTGGATGGATGGCTGGCTGCAGGGATTGAAGGATGGATGGATGGCTGGATGGATGGCAGGATGGATGGCTGGATGGACGGATGGATGGATGGATGGCTGGATGGATGGCTGGATGGATGGATGGATGGATGGCTGGATGGATGGCTGGATGGATGGATAGCTGGATGGATGGCTGGCTGGAGGGACAGATGGATGGATGGCTGGCTGGAGGGATGGCTGGATGGATGGCTGGTTGGATGGCTGGATAGATGGATGGCTGGATGGCTGGCTGGCTTGAGAGATGGATGGATGGATGGGTGGCTGGGTGGATGGCTGGATGGATGGATGTCCGGATGGTTGGCTGGCTGGAGGGATGGATGGATGGATGGATGGCTGGACGGATGTCAGGATGGATGGATGGCTGGATGGATGGCTGGCTGGAGGGATGGATGGATGGATGGATGGCTGGATGGATGGCTGGATGGATGGATGGCTGGATGGATGACTGGCTGGAGGGATGGATTGATGGATGGCTGGATGGATGGGTGGATGGATGGCTGGATGGATTATTTGCTGGAGGAATGGATGGATTAATGAATGGTTCGACGGATGTCTGGATGGATGGAAGGCTGGATGGATGGCTGACTGGAGGGATGGATGGATGGATGGCTGAATGGATGGCTAGATCGAAGGATGGTTGGATGGATGGCTGGCTGGAGGAATGGCGTCATGGATGGTTGGCCGGATGGACGGCTGGATGGAAGGATGGCTGGATGCATGGCTGGCTGGAGGGATGGATTGATGGATGGATGGCTGGATGGCTGGCTGGATGGATGGATGGCTCGATGGATGGCTGGCTGGAGGGATGGATGGATGGATGTCTGGATGGATGGCTGGATGGAGGGATGGATGGATGGCTGGATTGATGGCTGGATGGTGGGGTGGCTGGATGGATGGCTGTCTGGAGGGATGGATGGATGGTTTATTGGCTGGATGGATGGCTGGATGGAGGGATGGCTGTATGGGTGGTTGGCTGGAGGGATGGATGGATGGCTGGATGGACGGCTGGATGGAGGGATGGCTGGCTGGATGGCTGGCTGGAGGGATGGATGGATGGACTGATGGCTGGATGGATGGCTGGATGGAGGGATGGCTGGATGGATGGCTGGCTGGAGGGATGGATGGATGGATGAATGGCCGAATGGATGGCTGGATGGATGGCTGGCTGGAGGGATGGAAGGATGGATGGAAGGCTGGATGGACGGCTGGATGGATGGCTGAATGTCTGGATGGCTGGCTGGATGGATGGATGGCTGGTTGGCTGGATGGATGGATGGAAGGCTGCATGGATGGATGGATGGACGAATGGATGGAGGGATGGATGGATGGATGGATGGCTGGATGGATGGCTGGATGGATGGATGGCTGGATGGATGGATGGCTGGATGGATGGCTGGCTGGAGGGATGGATGGATGGATGGATGCATGGATGAATGGCTGGCTGGATGGATGGATGGATGGCTGGATGGATGGCTGGATGGATGGCTGGATGGATGGATGGACGGATGGATGGATGGCTGGATGGATGGCGGGACGGATGGATGGCTGGATGGATGGCTGGCTGGAGGGATGGATGGATGGATGGCTGGCTGGAGGGATGGATGGATGGATGGCTGGATGGATGGCTGGATAAATGGATGGCTGGATGGCTGGCTGGCTGGAGAGATGGATGGATGGATGGGTGGCTGAATGGATGGCTGGATGGATGGATGTCCGGATGGATGGCTGGCTGGAGGGATAGATGGTTGGATGGATGGCTGGATGGATGTCTGGATGGATGGATGGCTGGATGGATGGCTGGCTGGAGGGATGGATGGATGGATGGATGGCTGGATGGATGGGTGGCTGGAGGGATGGATGGATGGATGGATGGCTGGATGGATGGCTGGATGGATGGCTGGATGGATTGCTGGCTGGAGGAATGGATGGATTAATGAATGGCTGGACGGATGGCTGGATGGATGGAAGGCTGGATGGATGGCTGGCTGGAGGGATGGATGGATAGCTGGCTGAATGGATGGCTAGATCGATGGATGGCTGGATGGATGGCTTGCTGGAGGAATGGAGTCATGGATGGATGGCCGGATGGACGGCTGGATGGAAGGATGGCTGGATGCATGGCTGGCTGGAGCGATGGATTGATGGATGGTTGTCTGGATGGCTGGCTGGATGGATGGTTGGCTGGCTGGAGGGATGGATGGATGGATGGATGGATGGCTGGATGGATGGCTGGATGGAGGGATGGCTGGATGGTTGGCTGGCTGGAGGAATGGATGGATGGCTGGATGGATGGCTGGATGGAGGGATGGCTGGATGGATGGCTGGCTGGAGGGATGGATGGATGGATTATTGGCTGGATGGATGGCTGGAAGGAGGGATGGCTGGATGGGTGGCTGACTGGAGGGATGGATGGATGGCTGGATGGATGGCTGGATGGAGGGATGACTGGCTGGAGTGACGGATGGATGGATGGCTGGATGGATGGCTGTATGGAGGGATGGCTGGATGGAAGGCTGGATGGATGGATGGCTGGATGGATGGCTGGCTGGAGGGATGGATTGATGGATGGATGGCTGGATGGATGGCTGGATGGATGGATGGCTGGATGGATGGCTGGCTGGAGGGATGGATGGATGGATGGATGGAGGGATAGCTGGATGGTTGGCTGGCTGGAGGGATGGAAGGATGGAGGGATGGCTGGATGGATGTCTGGATGGAGGGATGGCTGGATGGATGGCTGGCTGGAGGGATGGATGGATGAATGGATGGCTGGATGGATGGCTGGATGGATGGATGGCTTAATGACTGGCTGGCTGGAGGGATGGATGGATGGATGGAGGGCTGGATGGATGGCTCGATCGATGGATGGCTGGATGTATGGCTGGCTGGAGGGATGGATGGATGGATGGATGGATGGCTGGATGGATAGCTGGATAGAGGGATGGCTGGATAGATGGCTGGCTGGAGGGATGGATGGATGGATGGATGGCTGGATGGATAGCTGAATGGATGGATGGCTGGAGGAATGGCTGGCTGGAGGGATGGATGGATGAATGGATGGCTGGATGGATGGCTGGATGGATGGATGGCTGGATGGATGACTGGCTGGAGGGATGGATGGATGGATGGATGGCTGCATGGATGGCTGGATTGATGGATGGCTGGATGGATGGCTGGCTGGAGGGATGGATGGATGGATGGATGGCTGGATGGATAGCTGGATGGATGGATGCCTGGATGGATGGATGGCTGGAGGGATGGATGGATGGATGGCTGGATGGATGGCTGGATGGATGGATGGCTGGATGGATGTATGGCTGGATGCACGGCTTGATGGATGGCTGGCTGGTGCTATGGATGAATGGATGGCTGAATGGATGGATGGCCGAATGGTTGGCTGGCTGGAGTGAAGGATGGATGGATGGATGGCTGAATGGATGGCTGGATGGATGGCAGGATGGATGGATGGCTGGATGGATGGCTGGCTGGATGGATGGATTGATGGATGGATGGCTGGATGGATGGCTGGATGGATGGATGGCTGGGTGGATGGCAGGCTGAAGGAATGGATGGATGAATGGATGGCTGGATGGACGGCTGGATGGATGGATGGCTGGACGGATGGCTGGCTTAAGGGATGGATTGAAGAATGGATGGCTGGATGGATAGCTGGATGGATGGCTGGATGGATGGCTGGCTGGTGCGATGGATGGATGGATGGATGGCTGGATGGAGGGATGGCTGGATGGTTGGCTGGCTGGAGGGATCGATGGATGGGTGGATGGCTGGATGGATGGCTGGAAGGAGGGATGGCTGGACGGATGGCTGGCTGAAGGGATGGATTGATGGATGGATGGCTGGATGGATAGCTGGATGGATGGCTGGATGGATGGCTGGCTGGTGGGATGGATGGATGGATGGCTGGATGGAGGGATGGCTGGATGGTTGGCTGGCTGGAGGGATCGATGGATGGATGGATGGCTGGATGGATGGCTGGAAGGAGGGATGGCTGGATGGATGGCTGGCTGGAGGGATGGATGGCTGGATGGATGGCTGGACGGACGGATGGATGGATGGATGGCTTAATGACTGGCTGGCTGGAGGGATGGATGGATGGATGGATGACTGGATGGATGGCTGGAAGAATGGATGGCTGAATGTATGGCTGGCTGGAGAGATGGATGAATGGTTGGATGGCTGGATGGCTGGTTGGATGGAGGGATGGCTGGATGGATGACTGGCTGGAGGGATGGATGGATGGATGGATGGCTGGATGGGTGGCTGTATGGATGGATGGCTGGATGGATGGCTGGCCGGAGGGATGGATGGATGGATGGATGGCTCGATGGATGGCTGGATGGATGGATGGCTGGATGGATGGCTGGCTGGAGTGACGGATGGATGGCTGGATGGATGGTTGGATGGATGGATGGCTGGATGGATGGCTGGCAGGAGGGATGGATGGATGGATGGATGGCTGGATGGATGGCTGGATGGATGGATGGCTGCATGGATGGCTTGCTGGAGGGATGGATGAATGGATGTCTGGATGGATGGATGGCCGAATGGATGTCTGGCTGATGGGATGGATGGATGGATGGATGGCTAAATGGATGACTGGATGGATGGATGGCTGGTTGGATGGTTCGCTGGAGGGATGGATGAATGGATAGATGGCTGGATGGATGGCGGGATGGCTGATTGGCTGGATGGGTGGCTGGCTGGGCGGATGGATTGATGGATGGATGGCTGAATGGATGGCTGGATGGATGGATGAATGGATGGCTGGCCGGCTGGAGGTATGGATGGATGGATGAATGGCTGGATGGATGGCTGGATGGAGAGATGGATGAATGCATGGATGGCTGGATGGATGGCTGTATGGATGGATGGCTGGATGATTGGCTGGCTGGAGGGATGGATGGATGGATGGATGGCTGGATGGATGGCTGGATGGACGGATGGCTGGATGGATGGCTGGATGGATGGATGGATGGATAGCTGGATGGATGGATGGCTGGATGGATGGATGGCTGGATGGCTGGAAGTCTGGATGGATGGATTGCTGGATGGATGGCTGGATGGATGGATGGATGGATGGATGGCTGGATGGATGGCTGGATGGAGGGATGGCTGGAAGGATGGCTGGCTGGAGTGACGAATGGATGGATGGCTGGATGGATGGCTATATGGCGGGATGGCTGGATGGAATGCTGGCCGGATGGATGGATGGCTGGATGGATGGATGGATGGAGGGATGGCTGGAGGGATGGCTGGATGGATGGCTGGCTGGAGGGATGGATGGATGGATGGATGGCTGGATGGATGGCTGGATGAAGGAATGGCTGGATGGATGGATTGCTGGAGGGAAGAATGGCTGGATGGATGGCTGGATGGATGGCTGGATGGATGGATGGCTGGATGGGCGATTGGCTGGAGGGATGGATGGATGGATGGCTGGATGGATGGCTGGCTGGAGGGATGGATGGATGGTTGGATGGATGGCTGGATGGATGGCTGGATGGATGGATGGCTGGATGGATGGAAGAATGGAGTGATGGATGGGTGGATGGTTCGATGGATGGATGGTTGGAATGATGGCTGGATGGATGGCTGGCTGGAGGGATGGAAGGATGGATGGAAGGCTGGATGGGCGGCTGGATGGATGGCTGGATGTCTGGATGGCTGGCTGGATGGGTGGATGGCTGGTTGGCTGGATGGATGGATGGAAGGCTGGATGGATGGATGGATGGACGGATGGATGGAGGGATGGATGGATGGAGGGATGGCTGGATGGATGGCTGGATGGATGGATGGCTGGATGGATGGATGGCTGGATGGATGGCTGGCTGGAGGGATGGATGGATGGATGGATGCATGGATGAATGGCTGGCTGGATGGATGGATGGATGGCTGGATGGATGGCTGGATGGATGGCTGGATGGATGGATGTACGGATGGATGGCTGGATGGATGGCGGGATGGATGGATGGCTGGATGGATGGCTGGCTGGAGGGATGGATGGATGGATGGCTGGCTGGAGGGATGGATGGATGGATGGATGCATGGATGAATGGCTGGCTGGATGGATGGATGGATGGCTGGATGGATGGCTGGATGGATGGCTTAATGGAGAGATGGATGGATGGATGGGTGGCTGAATGGATGGCTGGATGGATGGATGTCCGGATGGATGGCTGGCTGGAGGGATAGATGGTTGGATGGATGGCTGGATGGATGTCTGGATGGATGGATGGCTGGATGGATGGCTGGCTGGAGGGATGGATGGATGGATGGCTGGATGGATGGCTGACTGGAGGGATGGATCGATGGATGGATGGCTGGATGGATGGCTGGATGGATGGCTGGATGGATTGCTGGCTGGAGGAATGGATGGATTAATGAATGGCTGGACGGATGGCTGGATGGATGGAAGGCTGGATGGATGGCTGGCTGGAGGGATGGATGGATGGCTGGCTGAATGGATGGCTAGATCGATGGATGGCTGGATGGATGGCTGGCTGGAGGAATGGAGTCATGGATGGATGGCCGGATGGACGGCTGGATGGAAGGACGGCTGGATGCATGGCTGGCTGGAGGGATGGATTGATGGATGGTTGGCTGGATGGCTGGCTGGATGGATGGATGGCTCGATGGATGGCTGGCTGGAGGGATGGATGGATGGATGGATGGATGGCTGGATGGATGGCTGGATGGAGGGATGGCTGGATGTTTGGCTGGCTGGAGGGATGGATGGATGGCTGGATGGAGGGATGGCTGGATGGATGGCTGGCTGGAGGGGTGGATGGATGGATTATTGGCTGGATGGATGGCTGGATGGAGGAATGGTTGGATGGATGAATTGCTGGAGGGATGGATGGCTGGATGGATGGCTGGATGGATGGCTGGATGGATGGACGGCTGGATGGGCGATTGGCTGGAGGGATGGATGGATGGCTGGCTGGATGGATGGCTGGCTGGAGGGATGGATGGATGGAGGAATGGTTGGATGGATGAATTGCTGGAGGGATGGATGGCTGGATGGATGGCTGGATGGATGGCTGGATGGATGGACGGCTGGATGGGCGATTGGCTGGAGGGATGGATGGATGGCTGGCTGGATGGATGGCTGGCTGGAGGGATGGATGGATGGATGGATGGATGGCTGGATGGATGGCTGGATGGATGTATGGCTGGATGGATGGATGGCTGGAGTAATGGATGGGTGGATGGTTCGATGGATGGCTGGTTGGATGGATGGCTGGATGGATGGCTGGCTGGAGGGATTGAAGGATGGATGGATGGCTGGATGGATGGCAGGATGGATGGCTGGATGGACGGATGGATGGATGGATGGCTGGATGGATGGCTGGATGGATGGATGGATGGATGGATGGATGGCTGGATGGATGGCTGGATGGATGGATGGCTGGATGGATGGCTGGCTGGAGGGATAGATGGATGGATGGCTGGCTGGAGGGATGGCTGGATGGATGGCTGGTTGGATGGCTGGATAGATGGATGGCTGAATGGCTGGCTGGCTTGAGAGATGGATGGATGGATGGGTGGCTGGGTGGATGGCTGGATGGATGGATGTCCGGATGGTTGGCTGGCTGGAGGGATGGATGGATGGATGGATGGCTGGACGGATGTCAGAATGGATGGATGGCTGGATGGATGGCTGGCTGGAGGGATGGATGGATGGATGGATGGCTGGATGGATGGCTGGATGGATGGATGGCTGGATGGATGACTGGCTGGAGGGATGGATTGATGGATGGCTGGATGGATGGCTGGATGGATGGCTGGATGGATTGTTTGCTGGAGGAATGGATGGATTAATGAATGGCTGGACGGATGGCTGGATGGATGGAAGGCTGGATGGATGGCTGGCTGGAGGGATGGATCGATGGATGGCTGAATGGATGGCTAGATCGAAGGATGGTTGGATGGATGGCTGGCTGGAGGAATGGAGTCATGGATGGTTGGCCGGATGGACGGCTGGATGGAAGGATGGCTGGATGCATGGCTGGCTGGAGGGATGGATTGATGGATGGATGGCTGGATGGCTGGCTGGATGGATGGATGGCTCGATGGATGGCTGGCTGGAGGGATGGATGGATGGATGGCTGGATGGATGGCTGGATGGAGGGATGGCTGGATGGTTGGCTGGCTTGAGGGATGGATGGATGGCTGGATTGATGGCTGGATGGTGGGGTGGCTGGATGGATGGCTGGCTGGAGGGATGCATGGATGGATTATTGGCTGGATGGATGGCTGGATGGAGGGATGGCTGTATGGGTGGATGGCTGGAGGGATGGATGGATGGCTGGATGGACGGCTGGATGGAGGGATGGCTGGCTGGATGGCTGGCTGGAGGGATGGATGGATGGATTGATGGCTGGATGGATGGCTGGATGGAGGGATGGCTGGATGGATGGCTGGCTGGAGGGATGGATGGATGGATGAATGGCTGAATGGATGGCTGGATGGATGGCTGGCTGGAGGGATGGAAGGATGGATGGAAGGCTGGATGGACGGCTGGATGGATGGCTGGATGTCTGGATGGCTGGCTGGATGGATGGATGGCTGGATGGCTGGATGGATGGATGGAAGGCTGGATGGATGGATGGATGGACGGATGGATGGAGGGATGGATGGATGGATGGATGGCTGGATGGATGGCTGGATGGATGGATGGCTGGATGGATGGATGGCTGGATGGATGGCTGGCTGGAGGGATGGATGGATGGATGGATGCATGGATGAATGGCTGGCTGGATGGATGGATGGCTGGATGGATGGCTGGATGGATGGCTGGATGGCTGGATGGATGGCTGGATGGATTGCTGGCTGGAGGAATGGATGGATTAATGAATGGCTGGACGGATGGCTGGATGGATGGAAGGCTGGATGGATGGCTGGCTGGAGGGATGGATGGATGGCTGGCTGAATGGATGGCGAGATCGATGGATGGCTGGATGGATGGCTTGCTGGAGGAATGGAGTCATGGATGGATGGCCGGATGGACGGCTGGATGGAAGGATGGCTGGATGCATGGCTGGCTGGAGGGATGGATTGATGGATGGTTGTCTGGATGGCTGGCTGGATGGATGGATGGCTCGATGGATGGCTGGCTGGAGGGATGGATGGATGGATGAATGGATGGCTGGATGGATGGCTGGATGGAGGGATGGCTGGATGGTTGGCTGGCTGGAGGAATGGATGGATGGCTGGATGGATGGCTGGATGGAGGGATGGCTGGATGGATGGCTGGCTGGAGGGATGGATGGATGGATTATTGGCTGGATGGATGGCTGGATGGAGGGATGGCTGGATGGGTGGCTGGCTGGAGGGATGGATGGATGGCTGGATGGATGGCTGGATGGAGGGATGACTGGCTGGAGTGACGGATGGATGGATGGCTGGATGGATGGCTGTATGGAGGGATGGCTGGATGGAAGGCTGGATGGATGGATGGCTGGATGGATGGATGGATGGACGGATGGATGGAGGGATGGCTGGATGGATATCTGGCTGGAGGGATGGATGGATGGATGGATGGCTGGATGGATGGCTGGATGGAGGAATGGTTGGATGGATGGATTGCTGGAGGGATGGATGGCTGGATGGATGGCTGGATGGATGGCTGGATGGATGGACGGCTGGATGGGCGATTGGCTGGAGGGATGGATGGATGGATGGCTGGATGGATGGCTGGCTGGAGGGATGGATGGATGGATGGATGGATGGATGGCTGGATGGATGGCTGGATGGATGGATGGCTGGATGGATGGATGGCTGGAGTGATGGATGGGTGGATGGTTCGATGGATGGCTGGTTGAATGGATGGCTGGATGGATGGCTGGCTGGAGGGATTGAAGGATGGATGGATGGCTGGATGGATGGCTGGATGGATGGCTGGATGGACGGATGGATGGATGGATGGATGGCTGGATGGATGGCTGGCTGGATGGATGGATGGATGGATGGCTGGCTGGCGGGATAGATGGATGGATGGCTGGCTGGAGGGATGGCTGGATGGATGGCTGGCTGGATGGCTGGATAGATGGATGGCTAGATGGCTGGCTTGCTGGAGAGATGGATGGATGGATGGGTGGCTGGGTGGATGGCTGGATGGATGGATGTCCGGATGGTTGGCTGGCTGGAGGGATGGATGGATGGCTGGATGGATGTCTGGATGGATGGATGGCTGGATGGATGGCTGGCTGGAGGGATGGATGGATGGATGGATGGCTGGATGGATGGCTGGATGGATGGATGGCTGGATGGATGGCTGGCTGGAGGGATGGATGGATGGATGGCTGGATGGATGGCTGGATGGATGGCTGGATGGATGGCTGGATGGATTGTTTGCTGGAGGAATGGATGGATTAATGAATGGCTGGACGGATGGCTGGATGGATGGAAGGCTGGATGGATGGCTGGCTGGAGGGATGGATGGCTGAATGGATGGCTAGATCGATGGGTGGTTGGATGGATGGCTGGCTGGAGGAATGGAGTCATAGATGGATGGCCGGATGGACGGCTGGATGGAAGGATGGCTGGATGCATGGCTGGCTGGAGGGATGGATTGATGGATGGATGGCTGGATGGCTGGCTGGGTTTATGGATGGCTCGATGGGTGGCTGGCTGGACGGATGGATGGATGGATGGCTGGATGGATGGCTGGATGGAGGGATGGCTGGATGGTTGGCTGGCTGGAGGGATGGATGGATGGCTGGATTGATGGCTGGATGGTGGGGTGGCTGGATGGATGGCTGGCTGGAGGGATGGATGGATGGATTATTGGCTGGATGGATGGCTGGATAGAGGGATGGCTGTATGGGTGGCTGGCTGGAGGGATGGATGGATGGCTGGATGGACGGCTGGATGCAGGGATAGCTGGCTGGATGGATGACTGGATGGATGGCTGGAAGAATGGATGGCTTAATGTATGGCTGGCTGGAGAGATGGATGAATGGTTGGATGGCTGGATGGATGGTTGGATGGAGGGATGGCTGGATGGATGACTGGCTGGAGGGATGGATGGATGGATGGATGGCTGGATGGGTGGCTGTATGGATGGATGGCTGGATGGATGTCTGGCTGGAGGGAAGGATGGATGGATGGATGGCTGGATCGATGGCTGGATCGATGGTTGGCTGGATGGATGGCTGGCTGGAGGGACGGATGGATGGCTGGATGGATGGTTGGATGGATGGATGGCTGGATGGATGGCTGGCAGGAGGGATGGATGGATGGATGGATGGCTGGATGGATGGCTGGATGGATGGATGGCTGGATGGATGGCTGGCTGGAGGGATGGATGAATGTATGTCTGGATGGATGGATGGCCGAATGGATGTCTGGCTGATGGGATGGATGGATGGATGGATGGCTAAATGGATGGCTGGATGGATGGATGGCTGGATGGATGGTTCGCTGGAGGGATGGATGAATGGATAGATGGCTGGATGGATGGCGGGATGGCTGGTTGGCTGGATGGGTGGCTGGCTGGGCGGATGGATTGATGGATGGATGGACGGCTGGATGGAGGGATAGCTGGCTGGATGGATGACTGGATGGATGGCTGGAAGAATGGATGGCTTAATGTATGGCTGGCTCGAGAGATGGATGAATGGTTGGATGGCTGGATGGATGGTTGGATGGAGGGATGGCTGGATGGATGACTGGCTGGAGGGATGGATGGATGGATGGATGGCTGGATGGGTGGCTGTATGGATGGATGGCTGGATGGATGGCTGGCTGGAGGGAAGGATGGATGGATGGATGGCTGGCTGGAGGGATGGAAGGATGGATGGAAGGCTGGATGGACGGCTGGATGGATGGCTGGATGTCTGGATGGCTGGCTGGATGGATGGATGGCTGGTTGGCTGGATGGATGGATGGAAGGCTGGATGGATGGATGGATGGACGGATGGATGGAGGGATGGATATATGGATGGATGGCTGGATGGATGGCTGGATGGATGGATGGCTGGATGGATGGATGGCTGGATGGATGGCTGGCTGGAGGGATGGATGGATGGATGGATGCATGGATGAATGGCTGGCTGGATGGATGGATGGATGGCTGGATGGATGGCTGGATGGATGGCTGGATGGATGGATGGACGGATGGATGGATGGCTGGATGGATGGCGGGATGGATGGATGGCTGGATGGATGGCTGGCTGGAGGGATGGATGGATGGATGGCTGGCTGGAGGGATGGATGGATGGATGGCTGGATGGATGGCTGGATAGATGGATGGCTGGATCGCTGGCTGGCTGGAGAGATGGAGGGATGGAGGGGTGGCTGGATGGATGTCTGGATGGATGGATGGCTGGATGGATGGCTGGCTGGAGGGATGGATGGATGGATGGATGACTGGATGGATGGCTGGAAGAATGGATGGCTGAATGTATGGCTGGCTGGAGAGATGGATGAATGGTTGGATGGCTGGATGGATGGTTGGATGGAGGGATGGCTGGATGGATGACTGGCTGGAGGGATGAATGGATGGATGGATGGCTGGATGGGTGGCTGTATGGATGGATGGCTGGATGGATGTCTGGCTGGAGGGAAGGATGGATGGATGGATGGCTGGATCGATGGCTGGATCGATGGTTGGCTGGATGGATGGCTGGCTGGAGGGACGGATGGATGGCTGGATGGATGGTTGGATGGATGGATGGCTGGATGGATGGCTGGCAGGAGGGATGGATGGATGGATGGATGGCTGGATGGATGGCTGGATGGATGGATGGCTGGATGGATGGCTGGCTGGAGGGATGGATGAATGTATGTCTGGATGGATGGATGGCCGAATGGGTGTCTGGCTGATGGGATGGATGGATGGATGGATGGCTAAATGGATGGCTGGATGGATGGATGGCTGGATGGATGGTTCGCTGGAGGGATGGATGAATGGATAGATGGCTGGATGGATGGCGGGATGGCTGGTTGGCTGGATGGGTGGCTGGCTGGGCGGATGGATTGATGGATGGATGGCTGGATGGATGGCTGGATGGATGGATGAATGGATGGCTGGCCGGCTGGAGGTATGGATGGATGGATGAATGGCTGGATGGATGGCTGGATGGAGAGATGGATGAATGCATGGATGGCTGGATGGATGGCTGGATGGACGGGTGGCTGGATTGATGGCTGGCGGGAGGGATGAATGGATGGATGGCTGGATGGATGGCTGGATGGATGGATGGCTGGATGAATGGCTTGCTGGAGGGATGGATGGATGGAGGGATGGATGGATGGTTGGCTGGCTGGAGGAATGGATGGATGGCTGGATGGATGGCTGGATGGAGGGATGGCTGGATGGATGGCTGGCTGGAGGGATGGATGGATGGATTATTGGCTGGATGGATGGCTGGATGGAGGGATGGCTGGATGGGTGGCTGGCTGGAGGGATGGATGGATGGCTGGATGGAGGGATGACTGGCTGGAGTGACGGATGGATGGATGGCTGGATGGATGGCTGAATGGAGGGATGGCTGGATGGAAGGCTGGATGGATGGATGGCTGGATGGATGGATGGATGGACGGATGGATGGAGGGATGGCTGGATGGATATCTGGCTGGAGGGATGGATGGATGGATGGATGGCTGGATGGATGGCTCGATGGAGGAATGGATGGATGGATGGATTGCTGGAGGGATGGATGGCTGGATGGATGGCTGGATGGATGGCTGGATGGATGGGCGGCTGGATGGCCGATTGGCTGGAGGGATGGATGGATGGATGGCTGGATGGATGGCTGGCTGGAGGGATGGATGGATGGATGGATGGATGGATGGCTGGATGGATGGCTGGATGGATGGATGGCTGGATGGATGGATGGCTGGAGTGATGGATGGGTGGATGGTTCGATGGATGGCTGGTTGAAAGAATGGCTGGATGGATGGCTGGCTGGAGGGATTGAAGGATGGATGGATGGCTGGATGGATGGCTGGATGGATGGCTGGATGGACGAATGGATGGATGGATGGCTGGATGGATGGCTGGATGGATGGATGGATGGATGGATGGCTGGCTGGAGGGATAGATGGATGGATGGCTGGCTGGAGGGATGGCTGGATGGTTGGCTGGCTGGATGGCTGGATAGATGGATGGCAGGATGGATGCTGGCTGGAGGGATGGATGGATGGATTATTGGCTGGATGGATGGCTGGATGGATGGATGGATGGATGGATGGATGGCTGGATGGATGGCTGGATGGCTGGATGGCTGGATGGATGGCTGGCTGGAGGGATAGATGGATGGATGGCTGGCTGGAGGGATGGCTGGATGGATGGCTGGTTGGATGGCTGGATAGATGGATGGCTGAATGGCTGGCTGGCTTGAGAGATGGATGGATGGATGGGTGGCTGGGTGGATGGCTGGATGGATGGATGTCCGGATGGTTGGCTGGCTGGAGGGATGGATGGATGGCTGGACGGATGTCAGGATGGATGGATGGCTGGATGGATTGCTGGCTGGAGGGATGGATGGATGGATGGATGGCTGGATGAATGGCTGGATGGATGGATGGCTGGATGGATGACTGGCTGGAGGGATGGATTGATGGATGGCTGGATGGATGGCTGGTTGGATGGCTGGATGGATTGTTTGCTAGAGGAATGGATGGATTAATGAATGGCTGGACGGATGGCTGGATGGATGGAAGGCTGGATGGATGGCTGGCTGGAGGGATGGATGGATGGATGGCTGAATGGATGGATAGATCGAAGGATGGTTGGATGGATGGCTGGCTGGAGGAATGGAGTCATGGATGGTTGGCCGGATGGACGGCTGGATGGAAGGATGGCTGGATGCATGGCTGGCTGGAGGGATGGATTGATGGATGGATGGATGGATGGCTGGCTGGATGGATGGATGGCTCGATGGATGGCTGGCTGGAGGGATGGATGGATGGATGGCTGGATGGATGGCTGGATGGAGGGATGGCTGGATGGTTGGCTGGCTTGAGGGATGGATGGATGGCTGGATTGATGGCTGGATGGTGGGGTGGCTGGATGGATGGCTGGCTGGAGGGATGCATGGATGGATTATTGGCTGGATGGATGGCTGGATGGAGGGATGGCTGTATGGGTGGATCGCTGGAGGGATGGATGGATGGCTGGATGGACGGCTGGATGGAGGGATGGCTGGCTGGATGGCTGGATGGATGGATGGCTGGATGGATGGATGGCTGGAGTGATGGATGGGTGGATGGTTCGATGGATGGCTGGTTGAATGGATGGCTGGATGGATGGATGGCTGGATGGATGGATGGCTGGAGTGATGGATGGGTGGATGGTTCGATGGATGGCTGGAGTGATGGATGGGTGGATGGTTCGATGGATGGCTGGTTGAATGGATGGCTGGATGGATGGCTGGCTGGAGGGATTGAAGGATGGATGGATGGCTGGATGGATGGCTGGATGGATGGCTGGATGGACGGATGGATGGATGGATGGATGGCTGGATGGATGGCTGGATGGATGGATGGATGGATGGATGGCTGGCTGGAGGGATAGATGGATGGATGGCTGGCTGGAGGGATGGCTGGATGGATGGCTGGCTGGATGGCTGGATAGATGGATGGCTAGATGGCTGGCTGGCTGGAGAGATGGATGGATGGATGGGTGGCTGGGTGGATGGCTGGATGGATGGATGTCCGGATGGTTGGCTGGCTGGAGGGATGGATGGATGGCTGGATGGATGTCTGGATGGATGGATGGCTGGATGGATGGCTGGCTGGAGGGATGGATGGATGGATGGATGGCTGGATGGATGGCTGGATGGATGGATGGCTGGATGGATGGATGGCTGGATGGATGGCTGGATGGATGGCTGGATGGATTGTTTGCTGGAGGAATGGATGGATTAATGAATGGCTGGACGGATGGCTGGATGGATGGAAGGCTGGATGGATGGCTGGCTGGAGGGATGGACGGCTGAATGGATGGCTAGATCGATGGGTGGTTGGATGGATGGCTGGCTGGAGGAATGGAGTCATGGATGGATGGCCGGATGGACGGCTGGATGGAAGGATGGCTGGATGCATGGCTGGCTGGAGGGATGGATTGATGGATGGATGGCTGGATGGCTGGCTGGGTTGATGGATGGCTCGATGGGTGGCTGGCTGGACGGATGGATGGATGGATGGCTGGATGGACGGCTGGATGGAGGGATAGCTGGCTGGATGGATGACTGGATGGATGGCTGGAAGAATGGATGGCTGAATGTATGGCTGGCTGGAGAGATGGATGAATGGTTGGATGGCTGGATGGATGGTTGGATGGAGGGATGGCTGGATGGATGACTGGCTGGAGGGATGGATGGATGGATGGATGGCTGGATGGGTGGCTGTATGGATGGATGGCTGGATGGATGGCTGGCTGGAGGGAAGGATGGATGGATGGATGGCTGGCTGGAGGGATGGAAGGATGGATGGAAGGCTGGATGGACGGCTGGATGGATGGCTGGATGTCTGGATGGCTGGCTGGATGGATGGATGGCTGGTTGGCTGGATGGATGGATGGAAGGCTGGATGGATGGATGGATGGACGGATGGATGGAGGGATGGATATATGGATGGATGGCTGGATGGATGGCTGGATGGATGGATGGATGGCTGGATGGCTGGATGGCTGGATGGATGGCTGGCTGGAGGGATGGATGGATGGATGGATGCATGGATGAATGGCTGGCTGGATGGATGGATGGATGGCTGGATGGATGGCTGGATGGATGGCTGGATGGATGGATGGACGGATGGATGGATGGCTGGATGGATGGCGGGATGGATGGATGGCTGGATGGATGGCTGGCTGGAGGGATGGATGGATGGATGGCTGGCTGGAGGGATGGATGGATGGATGGCTGGATGGATGGCTGGATAGATGGATGGCTGGATGGCTGGCTGGCTGGAGAGATGGAGGGATGGAGGGGTGGCTGGATGGATGTCTGGATGGATGGATGGCTGGATGGATGGCTGGCTGGAGGGATGGATGGATGGATGGATGACTGGATGGATGGCTGGAAGAATGGATGGCTGAATGTAT
This sequence comes from Scyliorhinus torazame, assembly GCF_047496885.1. NCBI lineage: Eukaryota > Metazoa > Chordata > Chondrichthyes > Carcharhiniformes > Scyliorhinidae > Scyliorhinus > Scyliorhinus torazame. The sequence goes on along the minus strand of NC_092708.1, from coordinate 286,595,986 downwards.
GGCTGGCTGGAGAGATGGATGAATGGTTGGATGGCTGGATGGATGGTTGGATGGAGGGATGGCTGGATGGATGACTGGCTGGAGGGATGAATGGATGGATGGATGGCTGGATGGGTGGCTGTATGGATGGATGGCTGGATGGATGGCTGGCTGGAGGGAAGGATAGATGGATGGATGGCTGGATCGATGGCTGGATCGATGGTTGGCTGAATGGATGGCTGGCTGGAGGGACGGATGGATGGCTGGATGGATGGTTGGATGGTTGGATGGCTGGATGGATGGCTGGCAGGAGGGATGGATGGATGGATGGATGGCTGGATGGATGGCTGGATGGATGGATGGCTGGATGGATGGCTGGCTGGAGGGATGGATGAATGTATGTCTGGATGGATGGATGGCCGAATGGATGTCTGGCTGATTGGATGGATGGATGGATGGATGGCTAAATGGATGGCTGGATGGATGGATGGCTGGATGGATGGTTCGCTGGAGGGATGGATGAATGGATAGATGGCTGGATGGATGGCGGGATGGCTGGTTGGCTGGATGGGTGGCTGGCTTGGCGGATGGATTGATGGATGGATGGCTGGATGGATGGCTGGATGGATGGATGAATGGATGGCTGGCCGGCTGGAGTTATGGATGGATGGATGAATGGCTGGATGGATGGCTGGATGGAGAGATGGATGAATGCATGGATGGCTGGATGGATGGCTGGATGGACGGGTGGCTGGATTGATGGCTGGCGGGAGGGATGAATGGATGGATGGCTGGATGGATGGCTGGATGGATGGATGGCTGGATGAATGGCTTGCTGGAGGGATGGATGGATGGAGGGATGGATGGATGGTTGGCTGGCTGGAGGAATGGATGGATGGCTGGATGGATGGCTGGATGGAGGGATGGCTGGATGGATGGCTGGCTGGAGGGATGGATGGATGGATTATTGGCTGGATGGATGGCTGGATGGAGGGATGGCTGGATGGGTGGCTGGCTGGAGGGATGGATGGATGGCTGGATGGATGGCTGGATGGAGGGATGACTGGCTGGAGTGACGGATGGATGGATGGCTGGATGGATGGCTGAATGGAGGGATGGCTGGATGGAAGGCTGGATGGATGGATGGCTGGATGGATGGATGGATGGACGGATGGATGGAGGGATGGCTGGATGGATATCTGGCTGGAGGGATGGATGGATGGATGGATGGCTGGATGGATGGCTGGATGGAGGAATGGATGGATGGATGGATTGCTGGAGGGATGGATGGCTGGATGGATGGCTGGATGGATGGCTGGATGGATGGGCGGCTGGATGGCCGATTGGCTGGAGGGATGGATGGATGGATGGCTGGATGGATGGCTGGCTGGAGGGATGGATGGATGGATGGATGGATGGATGGCTGGATGGATGGCTGGATGGATGGATGGCTGGATGGATGGATGGCTGGAGTGATGGATGGGTGGATGGTTCGATGGATGGCTGGTTGAATGGATGGCTGGATGAATGGCTGGCTCGAGGGATTGAAGGATGGATGGATGGCTGGATGGATGGCTGGATGGATGGCTGGATGGACGGATGGATGGATGGATGGCTGGATGGATGGCTGGATGGATGGATGGATGGATGGATGGCTGGCTGGAGGGATAGATGGATGGATGGCTGGCTAGAGGGATGGCTGGATGGATGGCTGGCTGGATGGCTGGATAGATGGATGGCTGGATGGATGGCTGGCTGGAGGGATGGATGGATGGATTATTGGCTGGATGAATGGCTGGATGGATGGCTGGTTGGATGGCTGGATAGATGGATGGCTGAATGGCTGGCTGGCTTGAGAGATGGATGGATGGATGGGTGGCTGGGTGGATGGCTGGATGGATGGATGTCCGGATGGTTGGCTGGCTGGAGGGATGGATGGATGGATGGATGGCTGGATGGATGGCTGGATGGAGGAATGGATGGATGGATGGATTGCTGGAGGGATGGATGGCTGGATGGATGGCTGGATGGATGGCTGGATGGATGGGCGGCTGGATGGCCGATTGGCTGGAGGGATGGATGGATGGATGGCTGGATGGATGGCTGGCTGGAGGGATGGATGGATGGATGGATGGATGGATGGCTGGATGGATGGCTGGATGGATGGATGGCTGGATGGATGGATGGCTGGAGTGATGGATGGGTGGATGGTTCGATGGATGGCTGGTTGAATGGATGGCTGGATGGATGGCTGGCTCGAGGGATTGAAGGATGGATGGATGGCTGGATGGATGGCTGGATGGATGGCTGGATGGACGGATGGATGGATGGATGGCTGGATGGATGGCTGGATGGATGGATGGATGGATGGATGGCTGGCTGGAGGGATAGATGGATGGATGGCTGGCTAGAGGGATGGCTGGATGGATGGCTGGCTGGATGGCTGGATAGATGGATGGCTGGATGGATGGCTGGCTGGAGGGATGGATGGATGGATTATTGGCTGGATGGATGGCTGGATGGATGGCTGGATGGATGGATGGATGGATGGATGGATGGCTGGATGGATGGCTGGATGGATGGATGGCTGGATGGATGGCTGGCTGGAGGGATAGATGGATGGATGGCTGGCTGGAGGGATGGCCGGATGGATGGCTGGTTGGATGGCTGGATAGATGGATGGCTGAATGGCTGGCTGGCTTGAGAGATGGATGGATGGATGGGTGGCTGGGTGGATGGCTGGATGGATGGATGTCCGGATGGTTGGCTGGCTGGAGGGATGGATGGATGGATGGATGGCTGGACGGATGTCAGGATGGATGGATGGCTGGATGGATGGCTGGCTGGAGGGATGGATGGATGGATGGATGGCTGGATGGATGGATGGATGGATGGCTGGATGGATGACTGGCTGGAGGGATGGATTGATGGATGGCTGGATGGATGGCTGGATGGATGGCTGGATGGATTGTTTGCTGGAGGAATGGATGGATTAATGAATGGCTGGACGGATGGCTGGATGGATGGAAGGCTGGATGGATGGCTGGCTGGAGGGATGGATGGATGGATGGCTGAATGGATGGCTAGATCGAAGGATGGTTGGATGGATGGCTGGCTGGAGGAATGGAGTCATGGATGGTTGGCCGGATGGACGGCTGGATGGAAGGATGGCTGGATGCATGGCTGGCTGGAGGGATGGATTGATGGATGGATGGCTGGATGGCTGGCTGGATGGATGGATGGCTCGATGGATGGCTGGCTGGAGGGATGGATGGATGGATGGCTGGATGGATGGCTGGATGGAGGGATGGCTGGATGGTTGGCTGGCTTGAGGGATGGATGGATGGCTGGATTGATGGCTGGATGGTGGGGTGGCTGGATGGATGGCTGGCTGAAGGGATGCATGGATGGATTATTGGCTGGATGGATGGCTGGATGGAGGGATGGCTGTATGGGTGGATGGCTGGAGGGATGGATGGATGGCTGGATGGACGGCTGGATGGAGGGATGGCTGGCTGAATGGCTGGCTGGAGGGATGGATGGATGGATTGATGGCTGGATGGATGGCTGGATGGAGGGATGGCTGGATGGATGGCTGGCTGGAGGGATGGATGGATGGATGAATGGCCGAATGGATGGCTGGATGGATGGCTGGCTGGAGGGATGGAAGGATGGATGGAAGGCTGGATGGACGGCTGAATGGATGGCTGGATGTCTGGATGGCTGGCTGGATGGATGGATGGCTGGATGGCTGGATGGATGGATGGAAGGCTGGATGTATGGATGGATGGACGGATGGATGGAGGGATGGATGGATGGATGGCTGGATGGATGGCTGGCTGGAGGGATGGATGGATGGATGGATGCATGGATGAATGGCTGGCTGGATGGATGGATGGCTGGGTGGATGGCTGGATGGATGGCTGGATGGCTGGATGGACTGATGGATGGATGGCTGGATGGATGGCGGGATGGATGGATGGCTGGATGGATGGCTGGCTGGAGGGATGGATGGATGGATGGCTGGCTGGAGGGATGGATGGATGGATGGCTGGATGGATGGCTGGATAAATGGATGGCTGGATGGCTGGCTGGCTGGAGAGATGGATGGATGGATGGGTGGCTGAATGGATGGCTGGATGGATGGATGTCCGGATGGATGGCTGGCTGGAGGGATAGATGGTTGGATGGATGGCTGGATGGATGTCTGGATGTATGGATGGCTGGATGGATGGCTGGCTGGAGGGATGGATGGATGGATGGATGGCTGGCTGGCTGGAGGGATGGATGGATGGATGGATGGCTGGATGGATGGCTTGATGGATGGCTGGATGGATTGCTGGCTGGAGGAATGGATGGATTAATGAATGGCTGGACGGATGGCTGGATGGATGGAAGGCTGGATGGATGGCTGGCTGGAGGGATGGATGGATGGCTGGCTGAATGGATGGCGAGATCGATGGATGGCTGGATGGATGGCTTGCTGGAGGAATGGAGTCATGGATGGATGTCCGGATGGACGGCTGGATGGAAGGATGGCTGGATGCATGGCTGGCTGGAGGGATGGATTGATGGATGGTTGTCTGGATGGCTGGCTGGATGGATGGATGGCTCGATGGATGGCTGGCTGGAGGGATGGATGGATGGATGAATGGATGGCTGGATGGATGGCTGGATGGAGGGATGGCTGGATGGTTGGCTGGCTGGAGGAATGGATGGATGGCTGGATGGATGGCTGGATGGAGGGATGGCTGGATGGATGGCTGGCTGGAGGGATGGATGGATGGATTATTGGCTGGATGGATGGCTGGATGGAGGGATGGCTGGATGGGTGGCTGGCTGGAGGGATGGATGGATGGCTGGATGGATGGCTGGATGGAGGGATGACTGGCTGGAGTGACGGATGGATGGATGGCTGGATGGATGGCTGTATGGAGGGATGGCTGGATGGAAGGCTGGATGGATGGATGGCTCGATGGATGGATGGATGGATGGATGGCTGGCTGGCTGGAGGGATGGATGGATGGATGGATGGCTGGATGGATGGCTGGATGGATGGCTGGATGGATTGCTGGCTGGAGGAATGGATGGATTAATGAATGGCTGGACGGATGGCTGGATGGATGGAAGGCTGGATGGATGGCTGGCTGGAGGGATGGATGGATGGCTGGCTGAATGGATGGCGAGATCGATGGATGGCTGGATGGATGGCTTGCTGGAGGAATGGAGTCATGGATGGATGTCCGGATGGACGGCTGGATGGAAGGATGGCTGGATGCATGGCTGGCTGGAGGGATGGATTGATGGATGGTTGTTTGGATGGCTGGCTGGATGGATGGATGGCTCGATGGATGGCTGGCTGGAGGGATGGATGGATGGATGAATGGATGGCTGGATGGATGGCTGGATGGAGGGATGGCTGGATGGTTGGCTGGCTGGAGGAATGGATGGATGGCTGGATGGATGGCTGGATGGAGGGATGGCTGGATGGATGGCTGGCTGGAGGGATGGATGGATGGATTATTGGCTGGATGGATGGCTGGATGGAGGGATGGCTGGATGGGTGGCTGGCTGGAGGGATGGATGGATGGCTGGATGGATGGCTGGATGGAGGGATGACTGGCTGGAGTGACGGATGGATGGATGGCTGGATGGATGGCTGTATGGAGGGATGGCTGGATTGAAGGCTGGATGGATGGATGGCTCGATGGATGGATGGATGGACGGATGGATGGAGGGATGGCTGGATGGATATCTGGCTGGAGGGATGGATGGATGGATGGATGGCTGGATGGATGGCTGGATGGAGCAATGGTTGGATGGATGGATTGCTGGAGGGATGGATGGCTGGATGGATGGCTGGATGGATGGCTGGATGGATGGACGGCTGGATGGGCGATTGGCTGGAGGGATGGATGGATGGATGGCTGGATGGATGGCTGGCTGGAGGGATGGATGGATGGATGGATGGATGGATGGATGGATGGCTGGATGGATGGCTGGATGGATGGATGGCTGGATGGATGGATGGCTGGAGTGATGGATGGGTGGATGGTTCGATGGATCGCTGGTTGAATGGATGGCTGGATGGATGGCTGGCTGGAGGGATTGAAGGATGGATGGATGGCTGGATGGATGGCTGGATGGATGGCTGGATGGACGGATGGATGGATGAATGGATGGCTGGATGGATGGCTGGATGGATGGATGGATGGATGGATGGATGGCTGGCTGGAGGGATAGATGGATGGATGGCTGGCTGGAGGGATGGCTGGATGGTTGGCTGGCTGGATGGCTGGATAGATGGATGGCTAGATGGCTGGCTGGCTGGAGAGATGGATGGATGGATGGGTGGCTGGGTGGATGGATGGCTGGATGGACGGATGGATGGATGGATGGCTGGATGGATGGCTGGATGGATGGATGGATGGATGGATGGCTGGCTGGAGGGATTGAAGGATGGATGGATGGCTGGATGGATGGCTGGATGGATGGCTGGATGGACGGATGGATGGATGGATGGCTGGATGGATGGCTGGATGGATGGATGGATGGATGGATGGCTGGCTGGAGGGATAGATGGATGGATGGCTGGCTAGAGGGATGGCTGGATGGATGGCTGGCTGGATGGCTGGATAGATGGATGGCTGGATGGATGGCTGGCTGGAGGGATGGATGGATGGATTATTGGCTGGATGAATGGCTGGATGGATGGCTGGTTGGATGGCTGGATAGATGGATGGCTGAATGGCTGGCTGGCTTGAGAGATGGATGGATGGATGGGTGGCTGGGTGGATGGCTGGATGGATGGATGTCCGGATGGTTGGCTGGCTGGAGGGATGGATGGATGGATGGATGGCTGGATGGATGGCTGGATGGAGGAATGGATGGATGGATGGATTGCTGGAGGGATGGATGGCTGGATGGATGGCTGGATGGATGGCTGGATGGATGGGCGGCTGGATGGCCGATTGGCTGGAGGGATGGATGGATGGATGGCTGGATGGATGGCTGGCTGGAGGGATGGATGGATGGATGGATGGATGGATGGCTGGATGGATGGCTGGATGGATGGATGGCTGGATGGATGGATGGCTGGAGTGATGGATGGGTGGATGGTTCGATGGATGGCTGGTTGAATGGATGGCTGGATGGATGGCTGGCTCGAGGGATTGAAGGATGGATGGATGGCTGGATGGATGGCTGGATGGATGGCTGGATGGACGGATGGATGGATGGATGGCTGGATGGATGGCTGGATGGATGGATGGATGGATGGATGGCTGGCTGGAGGGATAGATGGATGGATGGCTGGCTAGAGGGATGGCTGGATGGATGGCTGGCTGGATGGCTGGATAGATGGATGGCTGGATGGATGGCTGGCTGGAGGGATGGATGGATGGATTATTGGCTGGATGGATGGCTGGATGGATGGCTGGATGGATGGATGGATGGATGGATGGATGGCTGGATGGATGGCTGGATGGATGGATGGCTGGATGGATGGCTGGCTGGAGGGATAGATGGATGGATGGCTGGCTGGAGGGATGGCCGGATGGATGGCTGGTTGGATGGCTGGATAGATGGATGGCTGAATGGCTGGCTGGCTTGAGAGATGGATGGATGGATGGGTGGCTGGGTGGATGGCTGGATGGATGGATGTCCGGATGGTTGGCTGGCTGGAGGGATGGATGGATGGATGGATGGCTGGACGGATGTCAGGATGGATGGATGGCTGGATGGATGGCTGGCTGGAGGGATGGATGGATGGATGGATGGCTGGATGGATGGATGGATGGATGGCTGGATGGATGACTGGCTGGAGGGATGGATTGATGGATGGCTGGATGGATGGCTGGATGGATGGCTGGATGGATTGTTTGCTGGAGGAATGGATGGATTAATGAATGGCTGGACGGATGGCTGGATGGATGGAAGGCTGGATGGATGGCTGGCTGGAGGGATGGATGGATGGATGGCTGAATGGATGGCTAGATCGAAGGATGGTTGGATGGATGGCTGGCTGGAGGAATGGAGTCATGGATGGTTGGCCGGATGGACGGCTGGATGGAAGGATGGCTGGATGCATGGCTGGCTGGAGGGATGGATTGATGGATGGATGGCTGGATGGCTGGCTGGATGGATGGATGGCTCGATGGATGGCTGGCTGGAGGGATGGATGGATGGATGGCTGGATGGATGGCTGGATGGAGGGATGGCTGGATGGTTGGCTGGCTTGAGGGATGGATGGATGGCTGGATTGATGGCTGGATGGTGGGGTGGCTGGATGGATGGCTGGCTGAAGGGATGCATGGATGGATTATTGGCTGGATGGATGGCTGGATGGAGGGATGGCTGTATGGGTGGATGGCTGGAGGGATGGATGGATGGCTGGATGGACGGCTGGATGGAGGGATGGCTGGCTGAATGGCTGGCTGGAGGGATGGATGGATGGATTGATGGCTGGATGGATGGCTGGATGGAGGGAAGGCTGGATGGATGGCTGGCTGGAGGGATGGATGGATGGATGAATGGCCGAATGGATGGCTGGATGGATGGCTGGCTGGAGGGATGGAAGGATGGATGGAAGGCTGGATGGACGGCTGAATGGATGGCTGGATGTCTGGATGGCTGGCTGGATGGATGGATGGCTGGATGGCTGGATGGATGGATGGAAGGCTGGATGTATGGATGGATGGACGGATGGATGGAGGGATGGATGGATGGATGGATGGCTGGATGGATGGCTGGATGGATGGATGGCTGGATGGATGGATGGCTGGATGGATGGCTGGCTGGAGGGATGGATGGATGGATGGATGCATGGATGAATGGCTGGCTGGATGGATGGATGGCTGGGTGGATGGCTGGATGGATGGCTGGATGGCTGGATGGACTGATGGATGGATGGCTGGATGGATGGCGGGATGGATGGATGGCTGGATGGATGGCTGGCTGGAGGGATGGATGGATGGATGGCTGGCTGGAGGGATGGATGGATGGATGGCTGGATGGATGGCTGGATAAATGGATGGCTGGATGGCTGGCTGGCTGGAGAGATGGATGGATGGATGGGTGGCTGAATGGATGGCCGGATGGATGGATGTCCGGATGGATGGCTGGCTGGAGGGATAGATGGTTGGATGGATGGCTGGATGGATGTCTGGATGTATGGATGGCTGGATGGATGGCTGGCTGGAGGGATGGATGGATGGATGGATGGCTGGCTGGCTGGAGGGATGGATGGATGGATGGATGGCTGGATGGATGGCTTGATGGATGGCTGGATGGATTGCTGGCTGGAGGAATGGATGGATTAATGAATGGCTGGACGGATGGCTGGATGGATGGAAGGCTGGATGGATGGCTGGCTGGAGGGATGGATGGATGGCTGGCTGAATGGATGGCGAGATCGATGGATGGCTGGATGGATGGCTTGCTGGAGGAATGGAGTCATGGATGGATGTCCGGATGGACGGCTGGATGGAAGGATGGCTGGATGCATGGCTGGCTGGAGGGATGGATTGATGGATGGTTGTCTGGATGGCTGGCTGGATGGATGGATGGCTCGATGGATGGCTGGCTGGAGGGATGGATGGATGGATGAATGGATGGCTGGATGGATGGCTGGATGGAGGGATGGCTGGATGGTTGGCTGGCTGGAGGAATGGATGGATGGCTGGATGGATGGCTGGATGGAGGGATGGCTGGATGGATGGCTGGCTGGAGGGATGGATGGATGGATTATTGGCTGGATGGATGGCTGGATGGAGGGATGGCTGGATGGGTGGCTGGCTGGAGGGATGGATGGATGGCTGGATGGATGGCTGGATGGAGGGATGACTGGCTGGAGTGACGGATGGATGGATGGCTGGATGGATGGCTGTATGGAGGGATGGCTGGATGGAAGGCTGGATGGATGGATGGCTCGATGGATGGATGGATGGACGGATGGATGGAGGGATTGCTGGATGGATATCTGGCTGGAGGGATGGATGGATGGATGGATGGCTGGATGGATGGCTGGATGGAGCAATGGTTGGATGGATGGATTGCTGGAGGGATGGATGGCTGGATGGATGGCTGGATGGATGGCTGGATGGATGGACGGCTGGATGGGCGATTGGCTGGAGGGATGGATGGATGGATGGCTGGATGGATGGCTGGCTGGAGGGATGGATGGATGGATGGATGGATGGATGGATGGATGGCTGGATGGATGGCTGGATGGATGGATGGCTGGATGGATGGATGGCTGGATTGATGGATGGGTGGATGGTTCGATGGATCGCTGGTTGAATGGATGGCTGGATGGATGGCTGGCTGGAGGGATTGAAGGATGGATGGATGGCTGGATGGATGGCTGGATGGATGGCTGGATGGACGGATGGATGGATGAATGGATGGCTGGATGGATGGCTGGATGGATGGATGGATGGATGGATGGATGGCTGGCTGGAGGGATAGATGGATGGATGGCTGGCTGGAGGGATGGCTGGATGGTTGGCTGGCTGGATGGCTGGATAGATGGATGGCTAGATGGCTGGCTGGCTGGAGAGATGGATGGATGGATGGGTGGCTGGGTGGATGGCTGGATGGATGGATGTCCGGATGGTTGGCTGGCTGGAGGGATGGATTGATGGCTGGATGGATGTCTGGATGGATGGATGGCTGGATGGATGGCTGGCTGGAGGGATGGATGGATGGATGGATGGCTGGATGGATGGCTGGATGGATGGATGGCTGGATGGATGGCTGGCTGGAGGGATGGATGGATGGATGGCTGGATGGATGGCTGGATGGATGGCTGGATGGATTGTTTGCTGGAGGAATGGATGGATTAATGAATGGCTGGACGGATGGCTGGATGGATGGAAGGCTGGATGGATGGCTGGCTGGAAGGATGGATGGCTGAATGGATGGCTAGATCGATGGGTGGTTGGATGGATGGCTGGCTGGAGGAATGGAGTCATGGATGGATGGCCGGATGGACGGCTGGATGGAAGGATGGCTGGATGCATGGCTGGCTGGAGGGATGGATTGATGGATGGATGGCTGGATGGCTGGCTGGCTTGATGGATGGCTCGATGGGTGGCTGGCTGGACGGATGGATGGATGGATGGCTGGATGGATGGCTGGATGGAGGGATGGCTGGATGGTTGGCTGGCTGGAGGGATAGATGGATGGCTGGATTGATGGCTGGATGGTGGGGTGGCTGGATGGATGGCTGGCTGGAGGGATGGATGGATGGATTATTGGCTGGATGGATGGCTGGATAGAGGGATGGCTGTATGGGTGGCTGGCTGGAGGGATGGATGGATGGCTGGATGGACGGCTGGATGGAGGGATAGCTGGCTGGATGGATGACTGGATGGATGGCTGGAAGAATGGATGGCTGAATGTATGGCTGGCTGGAGAGATGGATGAATGGTTGGATGGCTGGATGGATGGTTGGATGGAGGGATGGCTGGATGGATGACTGGCTGGAGGGATGGATGGATGGATGGATGGCTGGATGGGTGGCTGTATGGATGGATGGCTGGATGGATGGCTGGCTGTAGGGAAGGATGGATGGATGGATGGCTGGCTGGAGGGATGGAAGGATGGATGGAAGGCTGGATGGACGGCTGGATGGATGGCTGGATGTCTGGATGGCTGGCTGGATGGATGGATGGCTGGTTGGCTGGATGGATGGATGGAAGGCTGGATGGATGGATGGATGGACGGATGGATGGAGGGATGGATATATGGATGGATGGCTGGATGGATGGCTGGATGGATGGATGGCTGGATGGATGGATGGCTGGATGGATGGCTGGCTGGAGGGATGGATGGATGGATGGATGCATGGATGAATGGCTGGCTGGATGGATGGATGGATGGCTGGATGGATGGCTGGATGGATGGCTGGATGGATGGATGGACGGATGGATGGATGGCTGGATGGATGGCGGGATGGATGGATGGCTGGATGGATGGCTGGCTGGAGGGATGGATGAATGGATGGCTGGCTGGAGGGATGGATGGATGGATGGCTGGATGGCTGGCTGGATAGATGGATGGCTGGATGGCTGGCTGACTGGAGAGATGGAGGGATGGAGGGGTGGCTGGATGGATGTCTGGATGGATGGATGGCTGGATGGATGGCTGGCTGGAGGGATTGATGGATGGATGGATGACTGGATGGATGGCTGGAAGAATGGATGGCTGAATGTATGGCTGGCTGGAGAGATGGATGAATGGTTGGATGGCTGGATGGATGGTGGATGGAGGGATGGCTGGATGGATGACTGGCTGGAGGGATGAATGGATGGATGGATGGCTGGATGGGTGGCTGTATGGATGGATGGCTGGATGGATGGCTGGCTGGAGGGAAGAATGGATGGATGGATGGCTGGATCGATGGCTGGATCGATGGTTGGCTGGATGGATGGCTGGCTGGAGGGACGGATGGATGGCTGGATGGATGGTTGGATGGATGGATGGCTGGATGGATGGCTGGCAGGAGGGATGGATGGATGGATGGATGGCTGGATGGATGGCTGGATGGATGGATGGCTGGATGGATGGCTGGCTGGAGGGATGGATGAATGTATGTCTGGATGGATGGATGGCCGAATGGATGTCTGGCTGATAGGATGGATGGATGGATGGATGGCTAAATGGATGGCTGGATGGATGGATGGCTGGATGGATGGTTCGCTGGAGGGATGGATGAATGGATAGATGGCTGGATGGATGGCGGGATGGCTGGTTGGCTGGATGGGTGGCTGGCTGGGCGGATGGATTGATGGATGGATGGCTGGATGGATGGCTGGATGGATGGACGAATGGATGGCTGGCCGGCTGGAGGTATGGATGGATGGATGAATGGCTGGATGGATGGCTGGATGGAGAGATGGATGAATGCATGGATGGCTGGATGGATGGCTGGATGGATGGATGGCTGGATGGATGGCTGGCAGGAGGGATGGATGGATGGATGGATGGCTGGATGGATGGCTGGATGGATGGATGGCTGGATGGATGGCTGGCTGGAGGGATAGATGAATGTATGTCTGGATGGATGGATGGCCGAATGGATGTCTGGCTGATGGGATGGATGGATGGCTAAATGGATGGCTGGATGGATGGATGGCTGGATGGATGGTTCGCTGGAGGGATGGATGAATGGATAGATGGCTGGATGGATGGCGGGATGGCTGGTTGGCTGGATGGGTGGCTGGCTGGGCGGATGGATTGATGGATGGATGGCTGGATGGATGGCTGGATGGATGGGTGAATGGATGGCTGGCCGGCTGGAGGTATGGATGGATGGATGAATGGCTGGATGGATGGCTGGATGGAGAGATGGATGAATGCATGGATGGCTGGATGGATGGCTGGATGGACGGGTGGCTAGATTGATGGCTGGCGGGAGGGATGAATGGATGGATGGCTGGATGAATGGCTTGCTGGAGGGATGGATGGATGGAGGGATGGATGGATGGTTGGCTGGCTGGAGGAATGGATGGATGGCTGGATGGATGGCTGGATGGAGGGATGGCTGGATGGATGGCTGGCTGGAGGGTTGGATGGAAGGATTATTGGCTGGATGGATGGCTGGATGGAGGGATGGCTGGATGGGTGGCTGGCTGGAGGGATGGATGGATGGCTGTATGGATGGCTGGATGGAGGGATGACTGGCTGGAGTGACGGATGGATGGATGGCTGGATGGATGGCTGAATGGAGGGATGGCTGGATGGAAGGCTGGATGGATGGATGGCTGGATGGATGGATGGATGGACGGATGGATGGAGGGATGGCTGGATGGATATCTGGCTGGAGGGATGGATGGATGGATGGATGGCTGGATGGATGGCTGGATGGATGGGCGGCTGGATGGCCCAATGGCTGGAGGGATGGATGGATGGATGGCTGGAAGGATGGCTGGCTGGAGGGATGGATGGATGGATGGATGGATGGATGGCTGGATGGATGGCTGGATGGATGGATGGCTGGATGGATGGATGGCTGGAGTGATGGATGGGTGGATGGTTCGATGGATGGCTGGTTGAATGGATGGCTGGATGGATGGCTGGCTGGAGGGATTGAAGGATGGATGGATGGCTGGATGGATGGCTGGATGGATGTCTGGATGGACGGATGGATGGATGGATGGCTGGATGGATGGCTGGATGGATGGATGGATGGCTGGCTGGAGGGATAGATGGATGGATGGATGGCTGGAGGGATGGCTGGATGGATGGCTGGCTGGATGGCTGGATAGATGGATGGCTGGATGGATGGCTGGCTGGAGGGATGGATGGATGGATTATTGGCTGGATGGATGGCTGGATGGAGGGATGGCTGTATGGGTGGCTGGCTGGAGGGATGGATGGATGGCTGGATGGACGGCTGGATGGAGGGATGGCTGGCTGGATGGATGACTGGATGGATGGCTGGAAGAATGGATGGCTGAATGTATGGCTGGCTGGAGAGATGGATGAATGGTTGGATGGCTGGATGGATGGTTGGATGGAGGGATGGCTGGATGGATGACTGGCTGGAGGGATGGATGGATGGCTGGATGGGTGGCTGTATGGATGGATGGCTGGATGGATGGCTGGCTGGAGGGAAGGATGGATGGATGGATGGCTGGCTGGAGGGATGGAAGGATGGATGGAAGGCTGGATGGACGGCTGGATTGGTGGCTGGATGTCTGGTTGGCTGGCTGGATGGATGGATGGCTGGTTGGCTGGATGGATGGATGGAAGGCTGGATTGAAGGATGGATGGACGGATGGATGGAGGGATGGATGGATGAATGGATGGCTGGATGGATGGCTGGATGGATGGATGGCTGGATGGATGGATGGCTGGATGGATTGCTGGCTGGAGGGATGGATGGATGGATGGATGCATGGATGAATGGCTGGCTGAATGGATGGATGGATGGCTGGATGGATGGCTGGATGGATGGCTGGATGGATGGATGGACGGATGGATGGATGGCTGGATGGATGGCGGGGTGGATGGATGGCTGGATGGATGGCTGGCTGGAGGGATGGATGGATGGATGGCTGGCTGGAGGGATGGATGGATGGATGGCTGGATGGATGGCTGGATAGGTGGATGGCTGGATGGCTAGCTGGCTGGAGAGATGGAGGGATGGAGGGGTGGCTGGATGGATGTCTGGATGGATGGATGGCTGGATGGATGGCTGGCTGGAGGGATGGATGGATGGATGGATGAGTGGATGGATGGCTGGAAGAATGGATGGCTGAATGTATGGCTGGCTGGAGAGATGGATAAATGTTTGGATGGCTGGATGGATGGTTGGATGGAGGGATGGCTGGATGGATGACTGGCTGGAGGGATGAATGGATGGATGGATGGCTGGATGGGTGGCTGTATGGATGGATGGCTGGATGCATGGCTGGCTGGAGGGAAGGATGGATGGATGGATGGCTGGATCGATGGCTGGATGGATGGTTGGCTGGATGGATGGCTGGCTGGAGGGACGGGTGGATGGCTGGATGGATGGTTGGATGGATGGATGGCTGGATGGATGGCTGGCAGGAGGGATGGATGGATGGATGGATGGCTGGATGGATGGCTGGATGGATGGATGGCTGGATGGATGGCTGGCTGGAGGGATGGATGAATGTATGTCAGGATGGATGGATGTCCGAATGTATGTCTGGCTGATGGGATGGATGGATGGATGGATGGCTAAATGGATGGTTGGATGGATGGATGGCTGGATGGATGGTTCGCTGGAGGGATGGATGAATGGATAGATGGCTGGATGGATGGCGGGATGGCTGGTCGGCTGGATGGGTGGCTGGCTGGGCGGATGGATTGATGGATGGATGGCTGGATGGATGGCTGAATGGATGGATGAATGGATGGCTGGCCGGCTGGAGGTATGGATGGATGGATGAATGGCTGGATGGATGGCTGGATGGAGAGATGGATGAATGCATGGATGGCTGGATGGATGGCTGGATGGACGGATGGCTGGATTGATGGCTGGCGGGAGGGATGAATGGATGAATGGCTGGATGGATGGCTGGATGGATGGATGGCTGGATGAATGGCTTGCTGGAGGGATGGATGGATGGAGGGATGGATGGTTGGCTGGCTGGAGGAATGGATGGATGGCTGGATGGATGGCTGGATGGAGGGATGGCTGGATGGATGGCTGGCTGGAGGGATGGATGGATGGATTATTGGCTAGATGGATGGCTGGATGGAGGGATGGCTGGATGGGTGGCTGGCTGGAGGGATGGATGGATGGCTGGATGGATGGCTGGATGGAGGGATGACTGGCTGGAGTGACAGATGGATGGATGGCTGGATGGATGGCTGTATGGAGGGATGGCTGGATGGAAGGCTGGATGGATGGATTGCTGGATGGATGGATGGATGGACGGATGGATGGAGGGATGGCTGGATGGATATCTGGCTGGAGGGATGGATGGATGGATGGATGGCTGGATGGATGGCTGGATGGAGGAATGGTTGGATGGATGGATTGCTGGAGGGATGGATGGCTGGATGGATGGATGGATGGATGGCTGGATGGATGGGCGGCTGGATGGGCGATTGGCTGGAGGGATGGATGGATGTATGGCTGGATGGATGGCTGGCTGGAGGGATGGATGGATGGATGGATGGATGGATGGCTGGATGGATGGCTGGATGGATGGATGGCTGGATGGATGGATGGCTGGAGTGATGGATGGGTGGATGGTTCGATGGATGGCTGGTTGAATGGATGGCTGGATGGATGGCTGGCTGGAGGGATTGAAGGATGGATGGATGGCTGGATGGATGGCTGGATGGATGGCTGGATGGACGGATGGATGGATGGATGGCTGGATGGATGGCTGGATGGATGGATGGATGGATGGATGGCTGGCTGGAGGGATAGATGGATGGATGGCTGGCTGGAGGGATGGATGGATGGATGGCTGGCTGGATGGCTGGATAGATGGATGGCTGGATGCCTGGCTGGCTGGAGAGATGGATGGATGGATGGGTGGCTGGGTGGATGGCTGGATGGATGGATGTCCGGATGGTTGGCTGGCTGGAGGGATGTATGGATGGCTGGATGGACGGCTTGATGGAGGGATGGCTGGCTGGATGGCTGGCGGGAGGGATGGATGGATGGATGGATGGCTGGATGGATGGCTGGATGGAGGGATGGCTGGATGGATGGCTGGCTGGACGGATGGATGGATGGATGAATGGCCGAATGGATGGCTGGATGGATGGCTGGCTGGAGGGATGGAAGGATGGATGGAAGGCTGGATGGACGGCTGGATGGATGGCTGGATGTCTGGATGGCTGGCTGGATGGATGGATGGCTGGTTGGCTGGATGGATGGATGGAAGGCTGGATGGATGGATGGATGGACGGATGGATGGAGGGATGGATGGATGGATGGATGACTGGAGGGATGGCTGGATGGATGGATGGCTGGATGGATGGATGGCTGGATGGATGGCTGGCTGGAGGGATGGATGGATGGATGGATGGCTGGATGGATGGCTGGATGGATGGATGGCTGGACGGATGGCTGGCTGGAGGGATGGATGGATGGATGGCTGGATGGATGGCTGGATGGATGGCTGGATGGATTGTTTGCTGGAGGAATGGATGGATTAATGAATGGCTGGACGGATGGCTGGATGGATGGAAGGCTGGATGGATGGCTGGCTGGAGGGATGGATGGATGGATGGCTGAATGGATGGCTAGATCGATGGATGGTTGGATGGATGGCTGGCTGGAGGAATGGAGTCATGGTTGGATGGCCGGATGGACGGCTGGATGGAAGGATGGCTGGATGCATGGCTGGCTGGAGGGATGGATTGATGGATGGATGGCTGAATGGCTGGCTGGGTTGACGGATGGCTCGATGGATGGCTGGCTGGACGGATGGATGGATGGATGGCTGGATGGATGGCTGGAGGGATGGATGGATGGATGGATGGCTGGATGGATGGCTGGCTGGAGGGATGGATGGATGGATGGATGGCTGGATGGATGGCTGGATGGATGGCTGGATGGATTGCTGGCTGGAGGAATGGATGGATTAATGAATGGCTGGACGGATGGCTGGATGTATGGAAGGCTGGATGGATGGCTGGCTGGAGGGATGGATGGATGGCGTGCTGAATGGATGGCTAGATCGATGGATGGCTGGATGGATGGCTTGCTGGAGGAATGGAGTCATGGATGGATGGCCGGATGGACGGCTGTATGGAAGGATGGCTGGATGCATGGCTGGGTGGAGGGATGGATTGATGGATGGTTGTCTGGATGGCTGGCTGGATGAATGGATGGGTCGATGGATGGCTGGCTGGAGGGATGGATGGATGGATGGCTGGATGGAGGGATGGCTGTATGGTTGGCTGGCTGGAGGAATGGATGGATGGCTGGATGGAGGGATGGCTGGATGGATGGCTAGCTGGAGGGATGGATGGAAGGATTATTGGCTGGATGGATGGCTGGATGGAGGGATGGCTGGATGGGTGGCTGGCTGGAGGGATGGATGGATGGCTGGATGGATGGCTGGATGGAGGGATGACTGGCTGGAGTGACGGATGGATGATGGCTGGATGGATGGCTGTATGGAGGGATGGCTGGATGGAAGGCTGGATGGATGGATGGCTGGATGGATGGATGGATGGACGGATGGATGGAGGGATGGCTGGATGGATATCTGGCTGGAGGGATGGATGGATGGATGGATGGCTGGATGGATGGCTGGATGGAGGAATGGTTGGATGGATGGATTGCTGGAGGGATGGATGGCTGGATGGATGGCTGGATGGATGGATGGATGAATGGATGGCTGGCCGGCTGGAGGTATGGATGGATGGAT
Organism: Scyliorhinus torazame; assembly: GCF_047496885.1. NCBI lineage: Eukaryota > Metazoa > Chordata > Chondrichthyes > Carcharhiniformes > Scyliorhinidae > Scyliorhinus > Scyliorhinus torazame. Next base: position 286,577,132 of record NC_092708.1, on the reverse strand, counting down.
GAATGGCTGGATGGATGGCTGGATGGAGAGATGGATGAATGCATGGATGGCTGGATGGATGCCTGGATGGACGGATGGCTGGATTGATGGCTGGCGGGAGGGATGAATGGATGGATGGCTGGATGGATGGCTGGATGGATGGATGGCTGGATGAATGGCTTGCTGGAGGGATGGATGGATGGAGGGATGGATGGATGGGTGGCTGGCTGGAGGGACGGATGGCTGGCTGGATGGATGGCTGGATGGAGGGATGACTGGCTGGAGTGACGGATGGATGGATGGCTGGATGGATGGCTGTATGGAGGGATGGCTGGATGGAAGGCTGGATGGATGGATGGCTGGATGGATGGATGGATGGACGGATGGATGGATGGATGGCTGGATGGATGGCTGGATGGAGGAATGGTTGGATGGATGGATTGCTGGAGGGATGGATGGCTGGATGGATGGCTGGATGGATGGGCGGCTGGATGGGCGATTGGCTGGAGGGATGGATGGATGGATGGCTGGATGGATGGCTGGCTGGAGGGATGGATGGATGGATGGATGGATGGATGGCTGGATGGATGGCTGGATGGATGGATGGCTGGATGGATGGATGGCTGGAGTTATGGATGGGTGGATGGTTCGATGGATGGCTGGTTGAATGGATGGCTGGTTGGATGGCTGGCTGGAGGGATTGAAGGATGGATGGATGGCTGGATGGATGGCTGGATGGATGGCTGGATGGACGGATGGATGGATGGATGGCTGGATGCATGGCTGGATGGATGGATGGATGGATGGATGGATGGCTGGAGGGATAGATGGATGGATGGCTGGCTGGAGGGATGGCTGGATGGATGGCTGGCTGGATGGCTGGATAGATGGATGGCTGGATGGCTGGCTGGCTGGAGAGATGGATGGATGGCTGGATGGATGTCTGGATGGATGGATGGCTGGATGGATGGCTGGCTGGAGGGATGGATGGATGGATGGATGGCTGGATGGATGGCTGGATGGATGGATGGCTGGATGGAAGGCTGGCTGGAGGTATGGATGGATGGATGGCTGGATGGATGGCTGGATGGATGGCTGGATGGATTGTTTGCTGGAGGAATGGATGGTTTAATGAATGGCTGGACGGATGGCTGGATGGATGGAAGGCTGGATGGATGGCTGGCTGGAGGGATGGATGGATGGATGGCTGAATGGATGGCTAGATCGATGGATGGTTGGATGGATGGCTGGCTGGAGGAATGGAGTCATGGATGGATGGCCGGATGGACGGCTGGATGGAAGGATGGCTGGATGCATGGCTGGCTGGAGGGATGGATTGATGGATGGATGGCTGGATGGCTGGCTGGGTTGATGGATGGCTCGATGGATGGCTGGCTGGACGGATGGATGGATGGATGGCTGGATGGATGGCTGGATGGAGGGATGGCTGGATGGTTGGCTGGCTGGAGGGATGGATGGATGGCTGGATTGATGGCTGGATGGTGGGGAGGCTGGATGGGTGGCTGGCTGGAGGGATGGATGGATGGATTATTGGCTGGATGGATGGCTGGATGGAGGGATGGCTGTATGGGTGGCTGGCTGGAGGGATGGATGGATGGCTGGATGGACGGCTGGATGGAGGGATGGCTGGCTGGATGTATGACTGGATGGATGGCTGGAAGAATGGATGGCTGAATGTCTGGCTGACTGGAGAGATGGATGAATGGTTGGATGGCTGGATGGATGGTTGGATGGAGGGATGGCTGGATGGATGACTGGCTGGAGGGATGGATGGATGGATTGATGGCTGGATGGGTGGCTGTATGGATGGATGGCTGGATGGATGGCTGGCTGGAGGGAAGGATGGATGGATGGATGGCTGGCTGGAGGGATGGAAGGATGGATGGAAGGCTGGATGGACGGCTGGATGGATGGCTGGATGTCTGGATGGCTGGCTGGATGGAAGGATGGCTGGTTGGCTGGATGGATGGATGGAAGGCTGGATGGATGGATGGATGGACGGATGGATGGAGGGATGGATGGATGGATGGATGGCTGGATGGATGGCTGGATGGATGGATGGCTGGATGGATGGATGGCTGGATGGTTGGCTGGCTGGAGGGATGGATGGATGGATGGATGCATTGATCAATGGCTGGCTGGATGGATGGATGGATGGCTGGATGGATAGCTGGATGGATGGCTGGATGGATGGATGGACGGATGGAAGGATGGCTGGATGGATGGAGGGATGGATGGATGGCTGGATGGATGGCTGGCTGGAGGGATGGATGGATGGATGGCTGGCTGGAGGGATGGATGGATGGATGGCTGGATGGATGGCTGGATAGATGGATGGTTGGATGGCTGGCTGGCTGGAGAGATGGAGGGATGGAGGGGTGGCTGGATGGATGTCTGGATGGATGGATGGCTGGATGGATGGCTGGCTGGAGGGATGGATGAATGGATGGATGACTGGATGGATGGCTGGAAGAATGGATGGCAGCATGTATGGCTGGCTGGAGAGATGGATGAATGGTTGGATGGCTGGATGGATAGTTGGATGGAGGGATGGCTGGATGGATGACTGGCTGGAGGGATGAATGGATGGATGGATGGCTGGATGGGTGGCTGTATGGATGGATGGCTGGATGGATGGCTGGATGGATGGTTGGCTGGATGGATGGCTGGCTGGAGGGACGGATGGATGGCTGGATGGATGGTTGGATGGATGGATGGCTGGATGGATGGCTGGCAGGAGGGATGGATGGATGGATGGATGGCTGGATGGATGGCTGGATGTATGGATGGCTGGATGGATGGCTGGCTGGAGGGATGGATGAATGTATGTCTGGATGGATGGATGGCAGAATGGATGTCTGGCTGATGGGATGGATGGATGGATGGATGGCTAAATTGATGGCTGGATGGATGGATGGCTGGATGGATGGTTCGCTGGAGGGATGGATGAATGGATAGATGGCTGGATGGATGGCGGGGTGGCTGGTTGGCTGGATGGGTGGTTGGCTGGGCGGATGGATTGATGGATGGATGGCTGGATGGATGGCTGGATGGATGGTGAATGGATGGCTGGCCGGCTGGAGGTATGGATGGATGGATGAATGGCTGGATGGATGGCTGGATGGAGAGATGGATGAATGTATGGATGAATGGATGGATGGCTGGATGGACGGATGGCTGGATTGATGGCTGGCTGGAGGGATGAATGGATGGATGGCTGGATGGATGGCTGGATGGATGGATGGCTGGATGAATGGCTTGCTGGAGGGATGGATGGATGGATGTATGGCTGGATGGATGGCTGGATGGATGGATGGCTGGATGATTGGCTGGCTGGAGGGATGGATGGATGGATGGATGGCTGGATGGATGGCTGGATGGATGGATGGCTGGATGGATGGCTGGATGGATGGATGGATGGATAGCTGGATGGAAGGGATGGATGGATTGCTGAATGGATGGCTGGATGGAAGGCTCGCTGGAGGGATGGATTAATGGGTGGATGGATGGCTGGATGGATGGCTGGCTGGGCGGATGGATTGATGGATGGATGGCTGGATGGATGGCTGGATGGATGGATGGCTGGATGGATGGATGGCTGGATGGATGGCTGGCTGGATGGATGGATAGCTGGATGGAGGGATGGCTGGATGGTTGGCTGGCTGGAGGGATGGATGGATGGATGGATGGCTGGATGGATGGCTGGATGGAGGGATGGCTGGATGACTGGCTGGCTGGAGGGATGGATGGCTGGCTGGATGGATGGATGGCTTAATGAATGGCTGGAAGGAGGGATGGATGGATGGATGGATGGCTGGATGGATGGATGGATGGCTGGATGTATGGCTGGCTGGAGAGATGGATGAATGGTTGGATGGCTGGATGGATGGCTGAATGAATGGATGGCTGGATGGATGGCTTGCTGGAGGAATGGATGGTTGGATGGCTGGATGGATGGCTGAATGGATGGATGGCTGGATGAATGGCTGGCTGGAGGGATGGATGGATGGATGGATGGCTGGTTGGATGGCTGGATGGATGGATGGCTGGTTGGATGACTGGCTGGAGGGATGGATGGATGGATGGATGGCTGGATGGGTGGCTGGATGGATGGATGGCTGGTTGGATGGCTGGCTGGATGGAAGGATGGTTGGATGGATGGCTGGACGGAAGGCTGGATGGATGGATGGCTGGATGGATGACTGGCTGTAGGGACGGATGGATTGATGGATGGCTGGATGGATGGCTGGATGGATGGATGGCTGAATGGATGGCTGGCGGGAGGGATGGATGGATGGATGGATGGCTGGATGGATGGCTGGATGGATGGATGGCTGGATGGATGGCTGGCTGGAGGGATGGATGGATGGATGGCTGGATGGATGGTTGGCCGAATGGATGGCTGGCTGAAGGGATGGATGGATGGACGGATTGCTGAATGGATGGCTGGATGGATGGATGGCTGGATGGCTGGCTGGCTGGAGGGATGGATTAATGGATGGATGGATGGATGGATGGCTGGATGGCTGGATGGCTGGATGGATGGCTGGCTGGGCGGATGGATTGATGGATGGATGGGTGGATGGATGGCTGGATGGATGGATGGATGGATTGCTGGCTGGCTGGAGGTATGGATGGATGGACGAATGGCTGGATGGATGGCTGGATGGAGAGATGGATGAATGCATGGATGGCTGGATGGATGGCTGGATGGAGGGATGGCTGGATGGATGGCTGGCTGGAGGGATGGATGGCTGGATGGATGGAGGTCCGGATGGATGGCTGGCTGGAGGGATGGATGGATGGCTGGATGGATGGATGGCTGGATGGATGGCTGGCTGGAGGGATGGATGGATGAATGGATGTCTCGATGGATGGCTGGATGGATGGATGGCTGGATGAATGGCTGGCTGGAGGGATGGATGGATGGATGGATGGATGGATGGCTGGATGGATGGATGGCTGGTTGGATGATTGGCTGGAGGGATGGATGGATGTATGGATGGCTGGATGGGCGGCTGGATGGATGGATGGCTGGAAGGATGGCTGGCTGGAGGGAAGGATGGATGGATGGATGGCTGGATGGAAGGCTGGATGGATGGATGGCTGAATGGATGGCTGGCTGGAGGGACGGATGGATGGATGGCTGAATGGATGGCTGGATGGATGGATGGCTGAATGGATGGCTGGCGGGAGGGATGGATGGATGGATGGATGGCTGGATGGATGGCTGGATGGATGGATGGCTGGATGGATGGCTGGCTGGAGGGATGGATGGATGGATGGCTGGATGGATGAATGGCCGAATGGATGGCTGGCTGAATGGATGGATGGATGGATGGATTGCTGAATGGATGGCTGGATGGATGGATGGCTGGATGGATGGCTGGCTGGAGGGATGGATTAATGGATGGATGGATGGATGGATGGCTGGATGGCTGGATGGATGTCTGGCTGGGCAGATGGATTGATGGATGGATGGCTGGATGGATGGCTGGATGGATGGATGGATGGATGACTGGCTTGCTGGAGGTATGGATGGATGGATGAATGGCTGGATGGATGGCTGGATGGAGAGATGGATGAATGCATGGATGGCTGGATGGATGGCTGGATGGAGGGATGGCTGGATGGATGGCTGGCTGGAGGGATGGATGGATGGATGTATGGCTGGATGGATGGCTGGATGGAAGGCTGGATGGATGGATGGCTGGATGGATGGCTCGCTGGAGGGACGGATGGATGGATGGATGGCTGGATGGATGGCTGGATGGATGGATGGCTGGATGAATGGCTGGCTGGAGGGATGGATGGATGGATGGATGGCAGGATGGATGGCTGGATGAATGGATGGCTGGATGGATGACTCGCTGGCGGGATGGATGGATGGATGGATGGCTGGATGGATGGCTGGATGGATGGATGGCTTGAAGGATGGCTGGATGGATGGATGGATGGATGGCTGGCTGGATGGATGGATGGATGGCTGGATGGATGGCTGGATGGATGGCTGGATGGATGGATGGACGGATGGATGGATGGCTGGATGGATGGCGGGATGGATGGATGGCTGGATGGATGGCTGGCTGGAGGGATGGATGGATGGATGGCTGGCTGGAGGGATGGATGGATGGATGGCTGGATGGATGGCTGGCTAGATGGATGGCTGGATGGCTGGCTGGCTGGAGAGATGGAAGGATGGAGGGGTGGCTGGATGGATGTCTGGATGGATGGATGGCTGGATGGATGGCTGGCTGGAGGGATGGATGGATGGATGGATGACTGGCTGGATGGCTGGAAGAATGGATGGCTGAATGTATGGCTGGCTGGAGAGATGGATGAATGGTTGGATGGCTGGATGGATGGTTGGATGGAGGGATGGCTGGATGGATGACTGGCTGGAGGGATGAATGGATGGATGGATGGCTGGACGGGTGGCTGTATGGATGGATGGCTGGCTGGAGGGAAGGATGGATGGATGGATGGCTGGATCGATGGCTGGATGGATGGTTGGATGGATGGATGCCTGGCTGGAGGGACGGATGGATGGCTGGATGGATGGTTGGATGGATGGATGGCTGGATGGATGGCTGGCAGGAGGGATGGATGGATGGATGGATGGCTGGATGGATGGCTGGATGGATGGATGGCTGGATGGATGGCTGGCTGGAGGGATGGATGAATGTATGTCTGGATGGATGGATGGCCGAATGGATGTCTGGCTGATGGGATGGATGGATGGATGGATGGCTAAATGGATGGCTGGATGGATGGATGGCTGGATGGATGGTTCGCTGGAGGGATGGATGAATGGATAGATGGCTGGATGGATGGCGGGATGGCTGGTTGGCTGGATGGGTGGCTGGCTGGGCGGATGGATTGATGGATGGATGGCTGGATGGATGGCTGGATGCATGGATGAATGGATGGCTGGCCGGCTGGAGGTATGGATGGATGGATGAATGGCTGGATGGATGGCTGGATGGAGAGATGGATGAATGCATGGATGGCTGGATGGCTGGCTGGATGGACGGATGGCTGGATTGATGGCTGGCGGGAGGGATGAATGGATGGATGGCTGGATGGATGGCTGGATGGATGGATGGCTGGATGAATGGCTTGCTGGAGGGATGGATGGATGGAGGGATGGATGGATGGTTGGCTGGCTGGAGGAATGGATGGATGGCTGGATGGATGGCTGGATGGAGGGATGGCTGGATGGATGGCTGGCTGGAGGGATGGATGAATGGATTATTGGCTGGATGGATGGCTGGATGGAGGGATGGCTGCATGAGTGGCTGGCTGGAGGGATGGATGGCTGGCTGGATGGATGGCTGGATGGAGGGATGACTGGCTGGAGTGACGGATGGATTGATGGCTGGATGGATGGCTGTATGGAGGGATGGCTGGATGGAAGGCTGGATGGATGGATGGCTGGAGGGATGGATGGATGGATGGATGGCTGGATGGATGGCTGGATGGAGGAATGGTTGGATGGATGGATTGCTGGAGGGATGGATGGCTGGATGGATGGCTGGATGGATGGGCGGCTGGATGGGCGATTGGCTGGAGGGATGGATGGATGGCTGGATGGATGGCTGGCTGGAGGGATGGATGGATGGATGGATGGATGGATGGATGGCTGGATGGATGGCTGGATGGATGGATGGCTGGATGGATGGATGGCTGGAGTGATGGATGGGTGGATGGTTCGATGGATGGCTGGTTGAATGGATGGCTGGTTGGATGGCTGGCTGGAGGGATTGAAGGATGGATGGATGGCTGGATGGATGGCTGGATGGATGGCTGGATGGACGGATGGATGGATGGATGGCTGGATGGATGGCTGGATGGATGGATGGATGGATGGATGGCTGGCTGGAGGGATAGATGGATGGATGGCTGGCTGGAGGGATGGCTGGATGGATGGCTGGCTGGATGGCTGGATAGATGGATGGCTGGATGGCTGGCTGGCTGGAGAGATGGATGGATGGATGGGTGGCTGGGTGGATGGCTGGATGGATGGATGTCCGGATGGTTGGCTGGCTGGAGGGATGGATGGATGGCTGGATGGATGTCTGGATGGATGGATGGCTGGATGGATGGCTGGCTGGAGGGATGGATGGATGGATGGATGGCTGGATGGATGGCTGGATGGATGGATGGCTGGATGGAAGGCTGGCTGGAGGTATGGATGGATGGATGGCTGGATGGATGGCTGGATGGATGGCTGGATGGATTGTTTGCTGGAGGAATGGATGGATTAATGAATGGCTGGACGGATGGCTGGATGGATGGAAGGCTGGATGGATGGCTGGCTGGAGGGATGGATGGATGGATGGCTGGATGGATGGCTGGATGGATGGATGGATGGATGACTGGCTGGCTGGAGGTATGGATGGATGGATGAATGGCTGGATGGATGGCTGGATGGAGAGATGGATGAATGCATGGATGGCAGGATGGATGGCTGGATGGAGGGATGGCTGGATGGATGGCTGGCTGGAGGGATGGATGGATGGATGTATGGCTGGATGGATGGCTGGATGGAAGGCTGGATGGATGGATGGCTGGATGGATGGCTGGCTGGAGGGACGGATGGATGGATGGATGGCTGCATGGATGGCTGGATGGATGGATGGCTGGATGAATGGCTGGCTGGAGGGATGGATGGATGGATGGATGGCAGGATGGATGGCTGGATGAATGGATGGCTGGATGGATGACTCGCTGGCGGGATGGATGGATGGATGGATGGCTGGATGGATGGCTGGATGGATGGATGGCTTGAAGGATGGCTGGATGGATGGATGGATGGATGGCTGGCTGGATGGATGGATGGATGGCTGGATGGATGGCTGGATGGATGGCTGGATGGATGGATGGACGGATGGATGGATGGCTGGATGGATGGCGGGATGGATGGATGGCTGGATGGATGGCTGGATGGATGGATGGCTGGATGGATGGCTGGCTGGAGGGATGGATGAATGTATGTCTGGATGGATGGATGGCCGAATGGATGTCTGGCTGATGGGATGGATGGATGAATGGATGGCTAAATGGATGGCTGGATGGATGGATGGCTGGATGGATGGTTCGCTGGAGGGATGGATGAATGGATAGATGGCTGGATGGATGGCGGGATGGCTGGTTGGCTGGATGGGTGGCTGGCTGGGCGGATGGATTGATGGATGGATGGCTGGATGGATGGCTGGCGGGAGGGATGAATGGATGGCTGGCCGGCTGGAGGTATGGATGGATGGATGAATGGCTGGATGAATGGCTTGCTGGAGGGATGGATGGATGGAGGGTTGGATGGATGGTTGGCTGGCTGGAGGAATGGATGGATGGCTGGATGGATGGCTGGATGGAGGGATGGCTGGATGGATGGCTGGCTGGAGGGATGGATGAATGGATTATTGGCTGGATGGATGGCTGGATGGAGGGATGGCTGGATGGGTGGCTGGCTGGAGGGATGGATGGCTGGCTGGATGGATGGCTGGATGGAGGGATGACTGGCTGGAGTGACGGATTGATTGATGGCTGGATGGATGGCTGTATGGAGGGATGGCTGGATGGAAGGCTGGATGGATGGATGGCTGGAGGGATGGATGGATGGATGGATGGCTGGATGGATGGCTGGATGGAGGAATGGTTGGATGGATGGATTGCTGGAGGGATGGATGGCTGGATGGATGGCTGGATGGATGGGCGGCTGGATGGGCGATTGGCTGGAGGGATGGATGGATGGCTGGATGGATGGCTGGCTGGAGGGATGGATGGATGGATGGATGGATGGATGGCTGGATGGATGGCTGGATGGATGGATGGCTGGATGGATGGATGGCTGGAGTGATGGATGGGTGGATGGTTCGATGGATGGCTGGTTGAATGGATGGCTGGTTGGATGGCTGGCTGGAGGGATTGAAGGATGGATGGATGGCTGGATGGATGGCTGGATGGATGGCTGGATGGACGGATGGATGGATGGATGGCTGGATGGATGGCTGGATGGATGGATGGATGGATGGCTGGCTGGAGGGATAGATGGATGGATGGCTGGCTGGAGGGATGGCTGGATGGATGGCTGGCTGGATGGCTGGATAGATGGATGGCTGGATGGCTGGCTGGCTGGAGAGATGGATGGATGGATGGGTGGCTGGGTGGATGGCTGGATGGATGGATGTCCGGATGGTTGGCTGGCTGGAGGGATGGATGGATGGCTGGATGGATGTCTGGATGGATGGATGGCTGGATGGATGGCTGGCTGGAGGGATGGATGGATGGATGGATGGCTGGATGGATGGCTGGATGGATGGATGGCTGGATGGAAGGCTGGCTGGAGGTATGGATGGATGGATGGCTGGATGGATGGCTGGATGGATGGCTGGATGGATTGTTTGCTTGAGGAATGGATGGATTAATGAATGGCTGGACGGATGGATGGCCGGATGGTAGGCTGGATGGATGGCTGGCTGGAGGGATGGATGGATGGATGGCTGGATGGATGGCTGGATGGATGGATGGATGGATGACTGGCTGGCTGGAGGTATGGATGGATGGATGAATGGCTGGATGGATGGCTGGATGGAGAGATGGATGAATGCATGGATGGCTGGATGGATGGCTGGATGGAGGGATGGCTGGATGGATGGCTGGCTGGAGGGATGGATGGATGGATGTATGGCTGGATGGATGGCTGTATGGAAGCCTGGATGGATGGATGGCTGGATGGATGGCTGGCTGGAGGGACGGATGGATGGATGGATGGCTGGATGGATGGCTGGATGGATGGATGGCTGGATGAATGGCTGGCTGGAGGGATGGATGGATGGATGGATGGCAGGATGGATGGCTGGATGAATGGATGGCTGGATGGATGACTCGCTGGCGGGATTGATGGATGGATGGATGGCTGGATGGATGGCTGGATGGATGGATGGCTTGAAGGATGGCTGGATGGATGGATGGATGGATGGCTGGCTGGATGGATGGATGGATGGCTGGATGGATGGCTAGATGGATGGCTGGATGGATGGATGGACGGATGGATGGATGGCTGGATGGATGGCGGGATGGATGGATGGCTGGATGGATGGCTGGCTGGAGGGATGGATGGATGGATGGCTGGCTGGAGGGATGGATGGATGGATGGCTGGATGGATGGCTGGCTAGATGGATGGCTGGATGGCTGGTTGGCTGGAGAGATGGAAGGATGGAGGGGTGGCTGGATGGATGTCTGGATGGATGGATGGCTGGATGGATGGCTGGCTGGAGGGATGGATGGATGAATGGATGACTGGATGGATGGCTGGAAGAATGGATGGCTGAATGTATGGCTGGCTGGAGAGATGGATGAATGGTTGGATGGCTGGATGGATGGTTGGATGGAGGGATGGCTGGATGGATGACTGGCTGGAGGGATGAATGGATGGATGGATGGCTGGACGGGTGGCTGTATGGATGGATGGCTGGCTGGAGGGAAGGATGGATGGATGGATGGCTGGATCGATGGCTGGATGGATGGTTGGCTGGATGGATCCCTGGCTGGAGGGACGGATGGATGGCTGGATGGATGGTTGGATGGATGGATGGCTGGATGGATGGCTGGCAGGAGGGATGGATGGATGGATGGATGGCTGGATGGATGGCTGGATGGATGGATGGCTGGATGGATGGCTGGCTGGAGGGATGGATGAATGTATGTCTGGATGGATGGATGGCCGAATGGATGTCTGGCTGATGGGATGGATGGATGGATGGATGGCTAAATGGATGGCTGGATGGATGGATGGCTGGATGGATGGTTCGCTGGAGGGATGGATGAATGGATAGATGGCTGGATGGATGGCGGGATGGCTGGTTGGCTGGATGGGTGGCTGGCTGGGCGGATGGATTGATGGATGGATGGCTGGATGGATGGCTGGATGGATGGATGAATGGATGGCTGGCCGGCTGGAGGTATGGATGGATGGATGAATGGCTGGATGGATGGCTGGATGGAGAGATGGATGAATGCATGGATGGCTGGAAGGCTGGCTGGATGGACGGATGGCTGGATTGATGGCTGGCGGGAGGGATGAATGGATGGATGGCTGGATGGATGGCTGGATGGATGGATGGCTGGATGAATGGCTTGCTGGAGGGATGGATGGATGGAGGGATGGATGGATGGTTGGCTGGCTGGAGGAATGGATGGATGGCTGGATGGATGGCTGGATGGAGGGATGGCTGGATGGATGGCTGGCTGGAGGGATGGATGAATGGATTATTGGCTGGATGGATGGCTGGATGGAGGGATGGCTGGATGGGTGGCTGGCTGGAGGGATGGATGGCTGGCTGGATGGATGGCTGGATGGAGGGATGACTGGCTGGAGTGACGGATGGATTGATGGCTGTATGGATGGCTGTATGGAGGGATGGCTGGATGGAAGGCTGGATGGATGGATGGCTGCAGGGATGGATGGATGGATGGATGGCTGGATGGATGGCTGGATGGAGGAATGGTTGGATGGATGGATTGCTGGAGGGATGGATGGCTGGATGGATGGCTGGATGGATGGGCGGCTGGATGGGCGATTGGCTGGAGGGATGGATGGATGGCTGGCTGGATGGCTGGCTGGAGGGATGGATGGATGGATGGATGGATGGATGGCTGGATGGATGGCTGGATGGATGGATGGCTGGATGGATGGATGGCTGGAGTGATGGATGGGTGGATGGTTCGATGGATGGCTGGTTGAATGGATGGCTGGTTGGATGGCTGGCTGGAGGGATTGAAGGATGGATGGATGGCTGGATGGATGGCTGGATGGATGGCTGGATGGACGGATGGATGGATGGATGGCTGGATGGATGGCTGGATGGATGGATGGATGGATGGATGGCTGGCTGGCGGGATAGATGGATGGATGGCTGGAGGGATGGATGGATGGATGGCTGGATGGATGGCTGGCTAGATGGATGGCTGCATGGCTGGTTGGCTGGAGAGATGGAAGGATGGAGGGGTGGCTGGATGGATGTCTGGATGGATGGATGGCTGGATGGATGGCTGGCTGGAGGGATGGATGGATGGATGGATGACTGGATGGATGGCTGGAAGAATGGATGGCTGAATGTATGGCTGGCTGGAGAGATGGATGAATGGTTGGATGGCTGGATGGATGGTTGGATGGAGGGATGGCTGGATGGATGACTGGCTGGAGGGATGAATGGATGGATGGATGGCTGGACGGGTGGCTGTATGGATGGATGGCTGGCTGGAGGGAAGGATGGATGGATGGATGGCTGGATCGATGGCTGGATGGATGGTTGGCTGGATGGATCCCTGGCTGGAGGGACGGATGGATGGCTGGATGGATGGTTGGATGGATGGATGGCTGGATGGATGGCTGGCAGGAGGGATGGATGGATGGATGGATGGCTGGATGGATGGCTGGATGGATGGATGGCTGGATGGATGGCTGGCTGGAGGGATGGATGAATGTATGTCTGGATGGATGGATGGCTGAATGGATGTCTGGCTGATGGGATGGATGGATGGATGGATGGCTAAATGGATGGCTGGATGGATGGATGGCTGGATGGATGGTTCGCTGGAGGGATGGATGAATGGATAGATGGCTGGATGGATGGCGGGATGGCTGGTTGGCTGGATGGGTGGCTGGCTGGGCGCATGGATTGATGGATGGATGGCTGGATGGATGGCTGGATGGATGGATGAATGGATGGCTGGCCGGCTGGAGGTATGGATGAATGGCTGGATGGATGGCTGGATGGAGAGATGGATGAATGCATGGATGGCTGGAAGGCTGGCTGGATGGACGGATGGCTGGATTGATGGCTGGCGGGAGGGATGAATGGATGGATGGCTGGATGGATGGCTGGATGGATGGATGGATGGATGGATGGCTGAATGGATTGCTAGATCGATGGATGGTTGGATGGATGGCTGGCTGGAGGAATGGAGTCATGGATGGATGGCCGAATGGACGGCTGGATGGAAGGATGGCTGGATGCATGGCTGGCTGGAGGGATGGATTGATGGATGGATGGCTGGATGGCTGGCTGGGTTGATGGATGGCTCGATGGATGGCTGGCTGGACGGATGGATGGATGGATGGCTGGATGGATGGCTGGATGGAGGGATGGCTGGATGGTTGGCTGGCTGGAGGGATGGATGGATGGCTGGATTGATGGCTGGATGGTGGGGAGGCTGGATGGATGGCTGGCTGGAGGGATGGATGGATGGATTATTGGCTGGATGGATGGCTGGATGGAGGGATGGCTCTATGGGTGGCTGGCTGGAGGGAAGGATGGATGGCTGGATGGACGGCTGGATGGAGGGATGGCTGGCTGGATGGATGACTGGATGGATAGCTGGAAGAATGGATGGCTGAATGTATGGCTGACTGGAGAGATGGATGAATGGTTGGATGGCTGGATGGATGGTTGGATGGAGGGATGGCTGGATGGATGACTGGCTGGAGGGATGGATGGATGGATGGATGGCTGGAGGGGTGGCTGTAGGGATGGATGGCTGGATGGATGGCTGGCTGGAGGGAAGGATGGATGGATGGATGGCTGGCTGGAGGGATGGAAGGATGGATGGAAGGCTGGATGGACGGCTGGATGGATGGCTGGATGTCTGGATGGCTGGCTGGATGGATGGATGGCTGGTTGGCTGGATGGATGGATGGAAGGCTGGATGGATGGATGGATGGACGGATGGATGGAGGGATGGATGGATGGATGGATGGCTGGATGGATGGCTGGATGGATGGATGGCTGGATGGATGGATGGCTGGATGGTTGGCTGGCTGGAGGGATGGATGGATGGATGGATGCATGGATGAATGGCTGGCTGGATGGATGGATGGATGGCTGGATGGATAGCTGGATGGATGGCTGGATGGATGGATGGACGGATGGAAGGATGGCTGGATGGATGGAAGGATGGATGGATGGCTGGATGGATGGCTGGCTGGAGTGATGGATGGATGGATGGCTGGCTGGAGGGATGGATGGATGGATGGCTGGATGGATGGCTGGATAGATGGATGGTTGGATGGCTGGCTGGCTGGAGAGATGGAGGGATGGAGGGGTGGCTGGATGGATGTCTGGATGGATGGATGGCTGGATGGATGGCTGGCTGGAGGGATGGATGAATGGATGGATGACTGGATGGATGGCTGGAAGAATGGATGGCAGCATGTATGGCTGGCTGGAGAGATGGATGAATGTTTGGATGGCTGGATGGATAGTTGGATGGAGGGATGGCTGGATGGATGACTGGCTGGAGGGATGAATGGATGGATGGATGGCTGGATGGGTGGCTGTATGGATGGATGGCTGGATGGATGGCTGGCTGGAGGGAAGGATGGATGGATGGGTGGCTGGATCGATGGCTGGATGGATGGTTGGCTGGATGGATGGCTGGCTGGAGGGACGGATGGATGGCTGGATGGATGGTTGGATGGATGGATGGCTGGATGGATGGCTGGCAGGAGGGATGGATGGATGGATGGCTGGATGGATGGCTGGATGGATGGCTGAATGGATGGCTGGCTGGAGGGATGGATGAATGTATGTCTGGATGGATGGATGGCAGAATGGATGTCTGGCTGATGGGATGGATGGATGGATGGATGGCTAAATGGATGGCTGGATTGATGGATGGCTGGATGGATGGTTCGCTGGAGGGATGGATGAATGGATAGATGGCTGGATGGATGGCGGGGTGGCTGATTGGCTGGATGGGTGGTTGGCTGGGCGGATGGATTGATGGATGGATGGCTGGATGGATGGCTGGATGGATGGATGAATGGATATCTGGCCGGCTGGAGGTATGGATGGATGGATGAATGGCTGGATGGATGGCTGGATGGAGAGATGGATGAATGTATGGATGGCTGGATGGATGGCTGGATGGACGGATGGCTGGATTGATGGCTGGCTGGAGGCATGAATGGATGGATGGCTGGATGGATGGCTGGATGGATGGATGGCTGGATGAATGGCTTGCTGGAGGGATGGATGGATGGATGTATGGCTGGATGGATGGCTGGATGGATGGATGGCTGGATGATTGGCTGGCTGGAGGGATGGATGGATGGATGGATGGCTGGATGGATGGCTGGAAGGATGGATGGCTGGATGGATGGCTGGATGGATGGGTGGATGGATAGCTGGATGGAAGGGATGGATGGATTGCTGAATGGATGGCTGGATAGATGGCTGGCTGGAGGGATGGATTAATGGGTGGATGGATGGCTGGATGGATGGCTGGCTGGGCGGATGGATTGATGGATGGATGGCTGGATGGATGGCTGGATGGATGGATGGCTGGATGGATGGATGGCTGGATGGATGGCTGGCTGGATGGATGGATAGCTGGATGGAGGGATGGCTGGATGGTTGGCTGGCTGGAGGGATGGATGGATGGATGGATGGCTGGATGGATGGCTGGATGGAGGGATGGCTGGATGACTGGCTGGCTGGAGGGATGGATGGCTGGCTGGATGGATGGATGGCTTAATGACTGGCTGGAAGGAGGGATGGATGGATGGATGGATGGCTGGATGGATGGATGGATGGCTGGATGTATGGCTGGCTGGAGCGATGGATGAATGGTTGGATGGCTGGATGGATGGCTGAATGAATGGATGGCTGGATGGATGGCTTGCTGGAGGAATGGATGGTTGGATGGCTGGATGGATGGCTGAATGGATGGATGGCTGGATGAATGGCTGGCTGGAGGGATGGATGGATGGATGGATGGCTGGATGGATGGCTGGATGGATGGATGGCTGGTTGGATGACTGGCTGGAGGGATGGATGGATGGATGGATGGCTGGATGGGTGGCTGGATGGATGGATGGCTGGTTGGATGGCTGGCTGGATGGAAGGATGGTTGGATGGATGGCTGGATGGAAGGCTGGATGGATGGATGGCTGGATGGATGACTGGCTGGAGGGACGGATGGATTGATGGATGGCTGGATGGATGGCTGGATGGATGGATGGCTGACTGGATGGCTGGCGGGAGGGATGGATGGATGGATGGATGGCTGGATGGATGGCTGGATGGATGGATGGCTGGATGGATGGCTGGCTGGAGGGATGGATGGATGGATGGCTGGATGGATGGTTGGCCGAATGGATGGCTGGCTGAAGGGATGGATGGATGGACGGATTGCTGAATGGATGGCTGGATGGATGGATGGCTGGATGGCTGGCTGGCTGGAGGGATGGATTAATGGATGGATGGATGGATGGATGGCTGGATGGCTGGATGGCTGGATGGATGGCTGGCTGGGCGGATGGATTGATGGATGGATGGGTGGATGGATGGCTGGATGGCTGGATGGATGGATGGCTGGCTGGCTGGAGGTATGGATGGATGGACGAATGGCTGGACGGATGGCTGGATGGAGAGATGGATGAATGCATGGATGGCTGGATGGATGGCTGGATGGAGGGATGGCTGGATGGATGGCTGGCTGGAGGGATGGATGGCTGGATGGATGGAGGTCCGGATGGATGGCTGGCTGGAGGGATGGATGGATGGCTGGATGGATGGATGGCTGGATGGATGGCTGGCTGGAGGGATGGATGGATGAATGGATGGCTCGATGGATGGCTGGATGGATGGATGGCTGGATGAATGGCTGGCTGGAGGGATGGATGGATGGATGGATGGATGGCTGGATGGATGGATGGCTGGTTGGATGACTGGCTGTAGGGATGGATGGATGTATGGATGGCTGGATGGGCGGCTGGATGGATGGATGGCTGGATGGATGGCTGGCTGGAGGGAAGGATGGATGGATGGATGGCTGGATGGAAGGCTCGATGGATGGATGGCTGGATGGATGGCTGGCTGGAGGGACGGATGGATGGATGGCTGAATGGATGGCTGGATGGATGGATGGCTGAATGGATGGCTGGCGGGAGGGATGGATGGATGGATGGATGGCTGGATGGATGGCTGGATGGATGGATGGCTGGATGGATGGCTGGCTGGAGGGATGGATGGATGGATGGCTGGATGGATGGATGGCCGAATGGATAGCTGGCTGAATGGATGGATGGAAGGATGGATTGCTGAATGGATGGCTGGATGGATGGATGGCTGGATGGATGGCTGGCTGGAGGGATGGATGGATGGATGTATGGCTGGATGGATGGCTGGATGGAAGGCTGGATGGATGGATGGCTGGATGGATGGCTGGCTGGAGGGACGGATGGATGGATGGATGGCTGGATGGATGGCTGGATGGATGGATGGCTGGATGAATGGCTGGCTGGAGGGATGGATGGATGGATGGATGGCAGGATGGATGGCTGGATGAATGGATGGCTGGATGGATGACTCGCTGGCGGGATGTATGGATGGATGGATGGCTGGATGGATGGCTGGATGGAGGGATGGCTTGAAGGATGGCTGGATGGATGGATGGATGGATGGCTGGATGGATGGATGGTTGGATGGATGGATGGCTGGATGGCTGGAAGGCTGGATGGATGGATGGCTGGATGGATGGCTGGATGGATGGAAGGATGGATGGATGCATGGCTGGATGCATGGCTGGATGGAGGGATGGCTGGATGGATGGCTGGCGGGGGTGACGGATGGATGGATGGCTGGATGAATGGCTGTATGGAGGGATGGCTGGCTGGACGGCTGGCAGGATGGTTGGATGGCTGGATGGATGGATGGATGGACGGATGGATGGAGGGATGGCTGGGTGGATGGCTGGCTGGAGGGATGGTTGGATGGATGGATGGCTGGATGGCTGGAAGGCTGGATGGATGGGTGGCTGGATGGATGGCTGGATGGATGGATGGATGGCTGGATGGATGGATGGCTGGAGGGATGGCTGGCTGGAGGGACGGAAGGATGGATGGCTGGATGGATGGCTAGATGGATGGATGGCTGAATGGATGGCTGGCGGGAGGGATGGATGGATGGATGGATGGATGGCTGGATGGAAGGCTGGATGGATGGATGGCTGGATGGATGGCTGGCTGGAGGGATGGATGGATGGATGGCTGGATGGATGGATGGCCGAATGGATGGCTGGCTGAAGGGATGGATGGATGGATGGATTGCTGAATGGATGGCTGGATGGATGGATGGCTGGATGGATGGCTGACTGGAGGGATGGATTAATGGATGGATGGATGGATGGATGGCTGGATGGCTGGATGGCTGGATGGATGTCTGGCTGGGCGGATGGATTGATGGATGGATGGCTGGATGGATGGCTGGATGGATGGATGAATGGATGGCTGGCTGGCTTGAGGTATGGATGGATGGATGAATGGCTGCATGGATGGCTGGATGGAGAGATGGATGAATGCATGGATGGCTGGATGGATAGCTGGATGGAGGGATGGCTGGATGGATGGCTGGCTGGAGGGATGGATGGATGGATGGATGGCTGGATGGATGGCTGGATGGCTGGATGGATGGCTTGCTGGAGGGATGGAAGGATGGATGGATGGATAGCTGGACGGATGGCTGGATGGATGGATGGCTGGATGAATGGCTGGCTGGAGGGATGGATGGATGGATGGATGGCAGGATGGATGGCTGGATGGATGGATGGCTGGATGGATGACTCGCTGGCGGGATGGATGGATGGATGGATGGCTGGACGGATGGCTGGATGGATGGATGGCTTGATGGATGGCTGGATGGATGGATGGATGGATGGCTGGATGGATGGATGGTTGGATGGATGGATGGCTGGATGGCTGGAAGGCTGGATGGATGGATGGCTGGATGGATGGCTGGATGGATGGATGGATGGATGGCTGGATGCATGGCTGGATGGAGGGATGGCTGGATGGATGGCTGGCGGAGGTGACGGATGGATGGATGGCTGGATGAATGGCTGTATGGAGGGATGGCTGGATGGACGGCTGGCTGGATGGTTGGATGGCTGGATGGATGGATGGATGGACGGATGGATGGAGGGATGGCTGGGTGGATGGCTGGCTGGAGGGATGGATGGATGGATGGATGGCTGGTTGGATGGCTGGATGGATGGATGGCTGGATGGACGATTTGCTGGAGGGATGGATGGATGGATGGCTGGATGGATGGCAGGCTGGAGGGATGGATGGATGGATGGGTGGCTGGATGGATGGCTGGCTGGATGGATGGCTGGATGGATGGCTGGCTGGAGTGATGTATGGGTGGATGGTTGGATGGATGGCTGGTTGGATGGATGGCTGGATGGATGGCTGGCTGGAGGGATGGAAGGATGGTGGATGGCTGGATGGATGGCTGGATGGGTGGCTAGATGTCTGGATGGCTGGCTGGATGGATGGATGGATGGCTGGTTGGCTGGATGGATGGATGGATGAATGGATGGCTGGCCGGCTGGAGGTATGGATGGATGGATGAATGGCTGGATGGATGGCTGGATGGAGAGATGGATGAATGTATGGATGGCTGGATGGATGGCTGGATGGACGGATGGCTGGATTGATGGCTGGCTGGAGGGATGAATGGATGGATGGCTGGATGGATGGCTGGATGGATGGATGGCTGGATGAATGGCTTGCTGGAGGGATGGATGGATGGATGTATGGCTGGATGGATGGCTGGATGGATGGATGGCTGGATGATTGGCTGGCTGGAGGGATGGATGGATGGATGGATGGCTGGATGGATGGCTGGATGGATGGATGGCTGGATGGATGGCTGGATGGATGGGTGGATGGATAGCTGGATGGAAGGGATGGATGGATTGCTGAATGGATGGCTGGATAGATGGCTGGCTGGAGGGATGGATTAATGGGTGGATGGATGGCTGGATGGATGGCTGGCTGGGCGGATGGATTGATGGATGGATGGCTGGATGGATGGCTGGATGGATGGATGGCTGGATGGATGGATGGCTGGATGGATGGCTGGCTGGATGGATGGATAGCTGGATGGAGGGATGGCTGGATGGTTGGCTGGCTGGAGGGATGGATGGATGGATGGATGGCTGGATGGATGGCTGGATGGAGGGATGGCTGGATGACTGGCTGGCTGGAGGGATGGATGGCTGGCTGGATGGATGGATGGCTTAATGACTGGCTGGAAGGAGGGATGGATGGATGGATGGATGGCTGGATGGATGGATGGATGGCTGGATGTATGGCTGGCTGGAGAGATGGATGAATGGTTGGATGGCTGGATGGATGGCTGAATGAATGGATGGCTGGATGGATGGCTTGCTGGAGGAATGGATGGTTGGATGGCTGGATGGATGGCTGAATGGATGGATGGCTGGATGAATGGCTGGCTGGAGGGATGGATGGATGGATGGATGGCTGGATGGATGGCTGGATGGATGGATGGCTGGTTGGATGACTGGCTGGAGGGATGGATGGATGGATGGATGGCTGGATGGGTGGCTGGATGGATGGATGGCTGGTTGGATGGCTGGCTGGATGGAAGGATGGTTGGATGGATGGCTGGATGGAAGGCTGGATGGATGGATGGCTGGATGGATGACTGGCTGGAGGGACGGATGGATTGATGGATGGCTGGATGGATGGCTGGATGGATGGATGGCTGACTGGATGGCTGGCGGGAGGGATGGATGGATGGATGGATGGCTGGATGGATGGCTGGATGGATGGATGGCTGGATGGATGGCTGGCTGCAGGGATGGATGGATGGATGGCTGGATGGATGGTTGGCCGAATGGATGGCTGGCTGAAGGGATGGATGGATGGAGGGATTGCTGAATGGATGGCTGGATGGATGGATGGCTGGATGGCTGGCTGGCTGGAGGGATGGATTAATGGATGGATGGATGGATGGATGGCTGGATGGCTGGATGGCTGGATGGATGGCTGGCTGGGCGGATGGATTGATGGATGGATGGGTGGATGGATGGCTGGATGGCTGGATGGATGGATGGATGGATGGCTGGCTGGCTGGAGGTATGGATGGATGGACGAATGGCTGGACGGATGGCTGGATGGAGAGATGGATGAATGCATGGATGGCTGGATGGATGGCTGGATGGAGGGATGGCTGGATGGATGGCTGGCTGGAGGGATGGATGGCTGGATGGATGGAGGTCCGGATGGATGGCTGGCTGGAGGGATGGATGGATGGCTGGATGGATGGATGGCTGGATGGATGGCTGGCTGGAGGGATGGATGGATGAATGGATGGCTCAATGGATGGCTGGATGGATGGATGGCTGGATGAATGGCTGGCTGGAGGGATGGATGGATGGATGGATGGATGGCTGGATGGATGGATGGCTGGTTGGATGACTGGCTGTAGGGATGGATGGATGTATGGATGGCTGGATGGGCGACTGGATGGATGGATGGCTGGATGGATGGCTGGCTGGAGGGAAGGATGGATGGATGGATGGCTGGATGGAAGGCTGGATGGATGGATGGCTGGATGGATGGCTGGCTGGAGGGACGGATGGATGGATGGCTGAATGGATGGCTGGATGGATGGATGGCTGAATGGATGGCTGGCGGGAGGGATGGATGGATGGATGGATGGCTGGATGGATGGCTGGATGGATGGATGGCTGGATGGATGGCTGGCTGGAGGGATGGATGGATGGATGGCTGGATGGATGGATGGCCGAATGGATGGCTGGCTGAATGGATGGATGGAAGGATGAATTGCTGAATGGATGGCTGGATGGATGGATGGCTGGATGGATGGCTGGCTGGAGGGATGGATGGATGGATGTATGGCTGGATGGATGGCTGGATGGAAGGCTGGATGGTTGGATGGCTGGATGGATGGCTGGCTGGAGGGAAGGATGGATGGATGGATGGCTGGATGGATGGCTGGATGGATGGATGGCTGGATGAATGGCTGGCTGGAGGGATGGATGGATGGATGGATGGCAGGATGGATGGCTGGATGAATGGATGGCTGGATGGATGACTCGCTGGCGGGATGGATGGATGGATGGATGGCTGGATGGATGGCTGGATGGAGGGATGGCTTGAAGGATGGCTGGATAGATGGATGGATGGATGGCTGGATGGATGGATGGTTGGATGGATGGATGGCTGGATGGCTGGAAGGCTGGATGGATGGATGGCTGGATGGATGGCTGGATGGATGGAAGGATGGATGGATGCATGGCTGGATGCATGGCTGGATGGAGGGATGGCTGGATGGATGGCTGGCGGGGGTGACGGATGGATGGATGGCTGGATGAATGGCTGTATGGAGGGATGGCTGGCTGGACGGCTGGCTGGATGGTTGGATGGCTGGATGGATGGATGGATGGACGGATGGATGGAGGGATGGCTGGGTGGATGGCTGGCTGGAGGGATGGTTGGATGGATGGATGGCTGGATGGCTGGAAGGCTGGATGGATGGGTGGCTGGATGGATGGCTGGATGGATGGATGGATGGCTGGATGGATGGATGGCTGGAGGGATGGCTGGCTGGAGGGACGGAAGGATGGATGGCTGGATGGATGGCTAGATGGATGGATGGCTGAATGGATGGCTGGCGGGAGGGATGGATGGATGGATGGATGGATGGCTGGATGGAAGGCTGGATGGATGGATGGCTGGATGGATGGCTGGCTGGAGGGATGG
This sequence comes from Scyliorhinus torazame, assembly GCF_047496885.1. Classification (NCBI taxonomy): domain Eukaryota; kingdom Metazoa; phylum Chordata; class Chondrichthyes; order Carcharhiniformes; family Scyliorhinidae; genus Scyliorhinus; species Scyliorhinus torazame. The sequence continues at coordinate 286,553,529 of NC_092708.1, read as the reverse complement.
ATGGATGGATGGCTGGATGGATGGATGGCCGAATGGTTGGCTGGCTGAAGGGATGGATGGATGGATGGATTGCTGAATGGATGGCTGGATGGATGGATGGCTGGATGGATGGCTGACTGGAGGGATGGATTAATGGATGGATGGATGGATGGATGGCTGGATGGCTGGATGGATGTCTGGCTGGGCGGATGGATTGATGGATGGATGGCTGGATGGATGGCTGGATGGATGGATGAATGGATGGCTGGCTGGCTTGAGGTATGGATGGATGGATGAATGGCTGCATGGATGGCTGGATGGAGAGATGGATGAATGCATGGATGGCTGGATGGATAGCTGGATGGAGGGATGGCTGGATGGATGGCTGGCTGGAGGGATGGATGGATGGATGGATGGCTGGATGGATGGCTGGATGGCTGGATGGATGGCTTGCTGGAGGGATGGAAGGATGGATGGATGGATAGCTGGACGGATGGCTGGATGGATGGATGGCTGGATGAATGGCTGGCTGGAGGGATGGATGGATGGATGGATGGCAGGATGGATGGCTGGATGGATGGATGGCTGGATGGATGACTCGCTGGCGGGATGGATGGATGGATGGATGGCTGGATGGATGGCTGGATGGATGGATGGCTTGATGGATGGCTGGATGGATGGATGGATGGATGGCTGGATGGATGGATGGTTGGATGGATGGATGGCTGGATGGCTGGAAGGCTGGATGGATGGATGGCTGGATGGATGGCTGGATGGATGGATGGATGGATGGCTGGATGCATGGCTGGATGGAGGGATGGCTGGATGGATGGCTGGCGGAGGTGACGGATGGATGGATGGCTGGATGAATGGCTGTATGGAGGGATGGCTGGATGGACGGCTGGCTGGATGGTTGGATGGCTGGATGGATGGATGGATGGACGGATGGATGGAGGGATGGCTGGGTGGATGGCTGGCTGGAGGGATGGATGGATGGATGGATGGCTGGTTGGATGGCTGGATGGATGGATGGCTGGATGGACGATTTGCTGGAGGGATGGATGGATGGATGGCTGGATGGATGGCAGGCTGGAGGGATGGATGGATGGATGGGTGGCTGGATGGATGGCTGGCTGGATGGATGGCTGGATGGATGGCTGGCTGGAGTGATGTATGGGTGGATGGTTGGATGGATGGCTGGTTGGATGGATGGCTGGATGGATGGCTGGCTGGAGGGATGGAAGGATGGTGGATGGCTGGATGGATGGCTGGATGGGAGGCTAGATGTCTGGATGGCTGGCTGGATGGATGGATGGATGGCTGGTTGGCTGGATGGATGGATGGGTGGCTGGTAGAATGGCTGGATGGATGGATGGATTGATGGATGGCTGGATGGATGGATGAATGGATGGCTGAATGGATGGCTGAATGGATGGCTGGATGGATGGCTGGATGGATGGATTGAACAAACAAAGAACAAAGAACAAAGAAATGTACAGCACAGGAACAGGCCCTTCGGCCCTCCAAGCCCGTGCCGACCATACTGCCCGACTAAACTACAATCTTCTACACTTCCTGGGTCCGTATCCTTCTATTCCAATCCTAATGATATATTTGTCAAGATGCCCCTTAAATGTCCCTATCGTCCCTGCTTCCACTACCTCCTCCGGTAGTGAGTTCCAGGCACCCACTACCCTCTGCGTAAAAAACTTGCCTCGTACATCTACTCTAAACTTTGCCCCTCTCACCTTAAACCTATGCCCCCTAGTAATTGACCCCTCTACCCTGGGGAAAAGCCTCTGACTATCCACTCTGTCTATGCCCCTCATAATTTTGTATACCTCTATCAGGTCGCCCCTCAACCTCCTTCGTTCCAGTGAGAACAAACCGAGTTTATTCAATCGCTCCTCATAGCTTATGCCCTCCATACCAGGCAACATTCTGGTAAATCTCTTCTGCACCCTCTCTAAAGCCTCCACATCCTTCTGGTAGTGTGGCGACCAGAATTGAACACTATACTCCAAGTGTGGCCTAACTAAGGTTCTATACAGCTGCAACATGACTTGCGAATTCTTATACTCAATGCCCCGGCCAATGAAGGCAAGCATGCCGTATGCCTTCTTGACGACCTTCTCCACCTGTGTTGCCCCTTTCAATGACCTGTGGACCTGTACTCCTAGATCTCTTTGACTTTCAATACTCTTGAGGGTTCTACCATTCACTGTATATTCCCTACCTGCATTAGCCCTTCCTAAATGCATTACCACACATTTGTCCGGATGAAACTCCATCTGCCATCTCTCCGCCCAAGTCTCCAGACAATCTAAATCCTGCTGTATCCTCAGACAGTCCTCATCGCTATCCGCAATTCCACCAACCTTTGTGTCGTCTGCAAACTTACTAATCAGACCAGTTACATTTTCCTCCAAATCATTTATATATACTACAAAGAGCAAAGGTCCCAGCACTGATCCCTGTGGAACACCACTGGTCACAGCCCTCCAATGAGAAAAGCATCCCTCCATTGCTACCCTCTGCCTTCTATGGCCTAGCCAGTTCTGTATCCACCTTGCCAGTTCACCCCTGATCCCGTGTGACTTCACCTTTTGTACTAGTCTACCATGAGGGACCTTGTCAAAGGCCTTACTGAAGTCCATATAGACAACATCTACTGCCCTACCTGCATCAATCATCTTAGTGACCTCCTCGAAAAACTCTATCAAGTTAGTGAGACACGACCTTCCCTTCACAAAACCGTGCTGCCTCTCACTAATACGTCCATTTGCTTCCAAATGGGAGTAGATCCTGTCTCGAAGAATTCTCTCCAGTAATTTCCCTACCACTGATGTCAGGCTCACCGGCCTGTAGTTCCCGGGGTTATCCTTGCTACCCTTCTTAAACAGAGGAACAACATTGGCTATTCTCCAGTCCTTCGGGACATCCCCTGAAGACAGCGAGGATCCAAAGATTTCTGTCAAGGCCTCAGCAATTTCCTCTCCAGCCTCCTTCAGTATTCTGGGGTCGATCCCATAAATGGGGTAGATCCCATTGATGGATGGATGGCTGGATGGATTGCTGGATGGATGGACGATTGGCTGGAGGGATGGATGGATGGATGGATGGCTGGATGGACGATTGGCTGGAGGGATGGATGGATGGATGGCTGGATGGATGGCAGGATGGAGGGATGGATGGACGGATGGGTGGATGGATGGATGGCTGGCTGGATGGATGGCTGGATGGATGGCTGGCTGGAGTGATGGATGGGTGGATGGTTGGATGGATGGCTGGTTGGATGGATGGCTGGATGGATGGCTGGCTGGAGGGATGGAAGGATGGTGGATGGCTGGATGGATGGCTGGATGGATGGCTAGATGTCTGGATGGCTGGCTGGATGGATGGATGGATGGATGGCTGGTTGGCTGGATGGATGGATGGGTGGCTGGTAGAATGGCTGGATGGATGGATGGATTGATGGATGGCTGGATGGATGGATGAATGTATGGCTGAATGGATGGCTGAATGGATGGCTGGATGGATGGCTGGATGGATGGATTGATGGATGGATGGCTGGATGGATTGCTGGATGGATGGATGGCTGGATGGATGGCTGGCTGGAGGGATGGATGGTTGGATGGCTGACTGGAGGGATGGATGGATGGTTGGCGGTTTGAACGCTGGATAGATGGATGGCTGGATGGATGGCTGGCTGGAGGGATGGATGGATGGATGGGTGGCTGGATGGATGGCTGGATGGATGGATGTCCGGATGGATGGCTGGCTGGAGGGATGGATGGATGGATGGATGGATGGGTGGCTGGATGGATGGATGGCTGGATGGATGGCTGGCTGGAGGGATGGATGGATGGATGGATGGCTCGATGGATGGCTGGATGGATGGATGGCTGGATGGATGGCTGGATGAAGTGATGGATGGATGGATGGATGGCTGGATGGATGGCTGGATGGATGGCTGGGTGGATTGCTGGCTGGAGGAATGGATGGATTAATGGATGGCTGGACGGATGGCTGGATGGATGGAAGGCTGGATGGATGGCTGGCTGCAGGGATGGATGGATGGATGGATGGCTGAATGGATGGCTAGATCGATGGATGGATGGATGGCTGGCTGGAGGGATGGAGTCATGGATGGATGTCTGGATTGATGGCTTAATGGAAGGATGGCTGGATGCATGGCTGGCTGGAGGGATGGATTGATGGATGGATGGCTGGAGGGCTGGCTGGATGGATGGCTGGCTGGAGGGATGGATGGATGGATGGATGGCTGGATGGATGGCTGGAAGGATGGATGGCTGGATGGATGGCTGGCTGGAGGGATGGATGGATGGATGGATGGCTGGATGGATGGCTGGACGGATGGATGGCTGGATGGATGGCTGGCTGGAGGGATGGATGGGTGGATGGATGGCTGGATGGTTGGCTAGATGGATGGATGGCTGGATGGTTGGCTGGCTGAAGGAATGGATGGATGGTTGGCTGGCTGGAGTGATGGATGGATGGATGGATGACTGGATGGATGGCTGGCTGGAGGGATGCATGGATGGATGGATGGCTGGATGGACGGCTGGTTTGGATGGATGGCTAGATGGATGGCTGGCTGGAGGGATGGATTGATGGATGGATGGCTGGATGGATGGCTGGATGGATAGATGGCAGGATGGATGAATGGCTGGAGGGATGGATGGATGGATGGATGGCTGTATGTGGGGATGGCTGGATGGTTGGCTGGCTGGATGGATGGATGGATGGATGGATGGATGGATGGATGGATGGCTGGATGGAGGGATGGCTGGATGGATGGCTGGCTGGAGGGATGGATGGATGGCTGGATGGATGGCTGAATGGATGAATGGCTTAATGGCTGGCTGGCTGGAGGGATGGATGGATGGCTGGATGAATGGCTGAATGGATGGATGGCTGGATGGATGGCTGGCTGGAGAGATGGATGGATGGATGGATGGCTGGATGGATGGCTGGATGGAGGAATGGATGGATGGATGGCTGGCTAGAAGGGTGGATGGATGGATGGATGGCTGGATGGATGGCTGGATGGATGGACGGCTGGATGGATGGCTGGCTGGAAGGTTGGATGGATGGATGGATGGCTGGATGGATGGCTGGATGGATGGATGGCTGGATGATTGGCTGGCTGGAGGGATGGATGGATGGATGGATGGCTGGATGGATGGCTGGACGGATGGATGGCTGGATGGATGGCTGGCTGGAGGGATGGCTGGATGGATGGATGGATGGCTGGATGGATGGCTGAATGGATGGATGGCTGGATGGATGGCTGGCTGAAGGAATGGATGGATGGATCGATGGATGGCTGGATGGATGGCTGGATGGATGGATGGCTGGATGGGTGGCTGAATGGATGGCTGGATGGATGGATGGCTGGAATGATATCTGGCTGGAGGGATGGATGGATGGATCGATGGCTGGATGGATGGCTGGATGGATGGATGGCTGGAGGGATGGCTGGATGGATGGCTGGCTGGAGGGATGGATGGATGGATGTATGGCTGGATGGATGTCTGGATAGAGGGATGGCTGGATGGATGGCTGGTGGAGGGATGGATGGATGGATGGATGGCTGGATGGATGGCTGAATGGATGGATGGCTGGCTGAAGTGATGGATGGATGGATGGATGGCTGGATGGATGGATAGCTGGATGGATGGCTGGCTGGATGGATGAAGGAATGGATGTATGGCTGGATGGATGGCTGGATGGCTGGATGGCTGGATGGATGGCTGGCTGGGCGGGTGGATTGATGGATGGATGGCTGGATGGATGGATGGCTGGATGGATGGATGCATGGATGGATGGCTGGCTGGATGTATGGATGGATGAACTAATGGCTGGATGGATGGCTGGATGGAGAGATGGATGAATGCATGGATGGCTGGATGGATGGCTGGATGGAGGGATGGTTGGATGGATGGCTGGCTGGAGGGATGGATGGAAGGAGGGATGGCTGGATGGATGTCTGGATGGATGGATGGCTGGATGGATGGCTGGCTGGAGGGATGGATGGATGGATGGATGACTGGATGGATGGCTGGAAGAATGGATGGCTCAATGTATGGCTGGCTGGAGAGATGGATGAATGGTTGGATGGCTGGATGGATGGTTGGATGGAGGGATGGCTGGATGGATGACTGGCTGGAGGGATGAATGAATGGATGGATGGCTGGATGGGTGGCTGTATGGATGGATGGCTGGCTGGAGGGAAGGATGGATGGATGGATGGCTGGATCGATGGCTGGATGGATGGTTGGCTGGATGGATGCCTGGCTGGAGGGACGGATGGATGGCTGGATGGATGGTTGGAAGGATGGATGGCTGGATGGATGGCTGGCAGGAGGGATGGATGGATGGATGGATGGATGGCTGGATGGATGGCTGGATGGATGGATGGCTGGATGGATGGCTGGCTGGAGGGATGGATGAATGTATGTCTGGATGGATGGATGGCCGAATGGATGTCTGGCTGATGGGATGGATGAATGGATGGATGGCTAAATGGATGGCTGGATGGATGGATGGCTGGATGGATGGTTCGCTGGAGGGATGGATGAATGGATAGATGGCTGGATGGATGGCGGGATGGCTGGTTGGCTGGATGGGTGGCTGGCTGGGCGGATGGATTGATGGATGGATGGCTGGATGGATGGCTGGATGGATGGATGAATGGATGGCTGGCCGGCTGGAGGTATGGATGGATGGATGAATGGCTGGATGGATGGCTGGATGGAGAGATGGATGAATGCATGGATGGCTGGATGGATGGCTGGATGGACGGATGGCTGGATTGATGGCTGGCGGGTGGGATGAATGGATGGATGGCTGGATGGATGGCTGGATGGATGGATGGCTGGATGAATGGCTTGCTGGAGGGATGGATGGATGGAGGGATGGATGGATGGTTGGCTGGCTGGAGGAATGGATGGATGGCTGGATGGATGGCTGGATGGAGGGATGGCTGGATGGATGGCTGGCTGGAGGGATGGATGGATGGATTATTGGCTGGATGGATGGCTGGATGGAGGGATGGCTGGATGGGTGGCTGGCTGGAGGGATGGCTGGCTGGCTGGATGGATGGCTGGATGGAGGGATGACTGGCTGGAGTGACGGATGGATGGATGGCTGGATGGATGGCTGTATGGAGGGATGGCTGGATGGAAGGCTGGATGGATGGATGGCTGGATGGATGGATGGATGGACGGATGGATGGAGGGATGGCTGGATGGATATCTGGCTGGAGGGATGGATGGATGGCTGGATGGATGGCTGGATGGAGGAATGGTTGGATGGATGGATTGCTGGAGGGATGGATGGCTGGATGGATGGCTGGATGGATGGCTGGATGGATGGGCGTCTGGATGGGCGATTGGCTGGAGGGATGGATGGATGGATGGCTGGATGGATGGCTGGCTGGAGGGATGGATGGATGGATGGATGGATGGATGGCTGGATGGATGGCTGGATGGATGGATGGCTGGATGGATGGATGGCTGGAGTGATGGATGGGTGGATGGTTCGATGGATGGCTGGTTGAATGGATGGCTGGTTGGATGGCTGGCTGGAGGGATTGAAGGATGGATGGATGGCTGGATGGATGGCTGGATGGATGGCTGGATGGACGGATGGATGGATGGATGGCTGGATGGATGGCTGGATGGATGGATGGATGGATGGATGGCTGGCTGGAGGGATAGATGGATGGATGGCTGGCTGGAGGGATGGCTGGATGGATGGCTGGCTGGATGGCTGGATAGATGGATGGCTGGATGGCTGGCTGGCTGGAGAGATGGATGGATGGATGGGTGGCTGGGTGGATGGCTGGATGGATGGATGTCCGGATGGTTGGCTGGCTGGAGGGATGGATGGATGGATGGATGGATGTCTGGATGGATGGATGGCTGGATGGATGGCTGGCTGGAGGGATGGATGGATGGATGGATGGCTGGATGGATGGCTGGATGGATGGATGGCTGGATGCAAGGCTGGCTGGAGGTATGGATGGATGGATGGCTGGATGGATGGCTGGATGGATGGCTGGATGGTTTGTTTGCTGGAGGAATGGATGGATTAATGAATGGCTGGACGGATGGCTGGATGGATGGAAGGCTGGATGGATGGCTGGCTGGAGGGATGGATGGATGGATGGCTGAATGGATGGCTAGATCGATGGATGGTTGGATGGATGGCTGGCTGGAGGAATGGAGTCATGGATGGATGGCCGGATGGATGGCTGGATGGATGGATGGCTGGATGAATGGCTTGCTGGAGGGATGGATGGATGGAGGGATGGATGGATGGTTGGCTGGCTGGAGGAATGGATGGATGGCTGGATGGATGGCTGGATGGAGGGATGGCTGGATGGATGGCTGGCTGGAGGGATGGATGGATGGATTATTGGCTGGATGGATGGCTGGATGGAGGGATGGCTGGATGGGTGGCTGGCTGGAGGGATGGATGGCTGGCTGGATGGAAGGCTGGATGGAGGGATGACTGGCTGGAGTGACGGATGGATGGATGGCTGGATGGATGGCTGTATGGAGGGATGGCTGGATGGAAGGCTGGATGGATGGATGGCTGGATGGATGGATGGATGGACGGATGGATGGAGGGATGGCTGGATGGATATCTGGCTGGAGGGATGGATGGATGGATGGATGGCTGGATGGATGGCTGGATGGAGGAATGGTTGGATGGATGGATTGCTGGAGGGATGGATGGCTGGATGGATGGCTGGATGGATGGCTGGATGGATGGGCGTCTGGATGGGCGATTGGCTGGAGGGATGGATGGATGGATGGCTGAATGGATGGCTGGCTGGAGGGATGGATGGATGGATGGATGGATGGATGGCTGGATGGATGGCTGGATGGATGGATGGCTGGATGGATGGATGGCTGGAGTGATGGATGGGTGGATGGTTCGATGGATGGCTGGTTGAATGGATGGCTGGTTGGATGGCTGGCTGGAGGGATTGAAGGATGGATGGATGGCTGGATGGATGGCTGGATGGATGGCTGGATGGACGGATGGATGGATGGATGGCTGGATGGATGGCTGGATGGATGGATGGATGGATGGATGGCTGGCTGGAGGGATAGATGGATGGATGGCTGGCTGGAGGGATGGCTGGATGGATGGCTGGCTGGATGGCTGGATAGATGGATGGCTGGATGGCTGGCTGGCTGGAGAGATGGATGGATGGATGGGTGGCTGGGTGGATGGCTGGATGGATGGATGTCCGGATGGTTGGCTGGCTGGAGGGATGGATGGATGGATGGATGGATGTCTGGATGGATGGATGGCTGGATGGATGGCTGGCTGGAGGGATGGATGGATGGATGGATGGCTGGATGGATGGCTGGATGGATGGATGGCTGGATGGAAGGCTGGCTGGAGGTATGGATGGATGGATGGCTGGATGGATGGCTGGATGGATGGCTGGATGGAGGGATGGATGGATGGATGGCTGAATGGATGGCTAGATCGATGGATGGTTGGATGGATGGCTGGCTGGAGGAATGGAGTCATGGATGGATGGCCGGATGGACGGCTGGATGGAAGGATGTCTGGATGCATGGCTGGCTGGAGGGATGGATTGATGGATGGATGGCTGGATGGCTGGCTGGGTTGATGGATGGCTCGATGGATGGCTGGCTGGACGGATGGATGGATGGATCGCTGGATGGATGGTTGGATGGATGAATGGCTTAATGGCTGGCTGGCTGGAGGGATGGATGGATGGATGGATGGCTGGATGAATGGCTGAATGGATGGATGGCTGGATGGATGGCTGGCTGGAGAGATGGATGGATGGATGGATGGCTGGATGGATGGCTGGATGGAGGAATGGATGGATGGATTGCTGGCTAGAAGGGTGGATGGATGGATGGATGGCTGGATGGATGGCTGGATGGATGGACGGCTGGATGGATGGCTGGCTGGAAGGTTGGATGGATGGATGGATGGCTGGATGGATGGCTGGATGGATGGATGGCTGGATGATTGGCTGGCTGGAGGGATGGATGGATGGATGGATGGCTGGATGGATGGCTGGACGGATGGATGGCTGGATGGATGGCTGGCTGGAGGAATGGCTGGATGGATGGATGGATGGCTGGATGGATGGCTGGATGGATGGATGGCTGGATGGATGGCTGGCTGAAGGAATGGATGGATGGATCGATGGATGGCTGGATGGATGGCTGGATGGATGGATGGCTGGATGGGTGGCTGAATGGATGGCTGGATGGATGGATGGCTGGAATGATATCTGGCTGGAAGGATGGATGGATGGATCGATGGCTGGATGGATGGCTGGATGGATGGATGGCTGGAGGGATGGCTGGATGGATGGCTGGCTGGAGGGATGGATGGATAGATGTATGGCTGGATGGATGTCTGGATAGAGGGATGGCTGGATGGATGGCTGGTGGAGGGATGGATGGATGGATGGATGGCTGGATGGATGTCTGGATAGAGGGATGGCTGGATGGATGGCTGGCTGAAGTGATGGATGGATGGATGGATGGCTGGATGGATGGATAGCTGGATGGATGGCTGGCTGGATGGATGAATGAATGGATGGATGGCTGGATGGATGGCTGGATGGCTGGATGGCTGGATGGATGGCTGGCTGGGCGGGTGGATTGATGGATGGATGGCTGGATGGATGGATGGCTGGATGGATGGATGCATGGATGGATGGCTGGCTGGATGTATGGATGGATGGACTAATGGCTGGGTGGATGGCTGGATGGAGAGATGGATGAATGCATGGATGGCTGGATGGATGGCTGGATGGTGGGATGGTTGGATGGATGGCTGGCTGGAGGGATGGATGGATGGAGGGATGGCTGGATGGATGTCTGGATGGATGGATGGCTGGATGGATGGCTGGCTGGAGGGATGGATGGATGGATGGATGACTGGATGGATGGCTGGAAGAATGGATGGCTCAATGTATGGCTGGCTGGAGAGATGGATGAATGGTTGGATGGCTGGATGGATGGTTGGATGGAGGGATGGCTGGATGGATGACTGGCTGGAGGGATGAATGGATGGATGGATGGCTGGATGGGTGGCTGTATGGATGGATGGCTGGCTGGAGGGAAGGATGGATGGATGGATGGCTGGATCGATGGCTGGATGGATGGTTGGCTGGATGGATGCCTGGCTGGAGGGACGGATGGATGGCTGCATGGATGGTTGGAAGGATGGATGGCTGGATGGATGGCTGGCAGGAGGGATGGATGGATAGATGGATGGCTGGATGGATGGCTGGATGGATGGATGGCTGGATGGATGGCTGGCTGGAGGGATGGATGAATGTATGTCTGGATGGATGGATGGCCGAATGGATGTCTGGCTGATGGGATGGATGGATGGATGGATGGCTAAATGGATGGCTGGATGGATGGATGGCTGGATGGATGGTTCGCTGGAGGGATGGATGAATGGATAGATGGCTGGATGGATGGCGGGATGGCTGGTTGGCTGGATGGGTGGCTGGCTGGGCGGATGGATTGATGGATGGATGGCTGGATGGATGGCTGGATGGATGGATGAATGGATGGCTGGCCGGCTGGAGGTATGGATGGATGGATGAATGGCTGGATGGATGGCTGGATGGAGAGATGGATGAATGCATGGATGGCTGGATGGATGGCTGGATGGACGGATGGCTGGATTGATGGCTGGCGGGTGGGATGAATGGATGGATGGCTGGATGGATGGCTGGATGGATGGATGGCTGGATGAATGGCTTGCTGGAGGGATGGATGGATGGAGGGATGGATGGATGGTTGGCTGGCTGGAGGAATGGATGGATGGCTGGATGGATGGCTGGATGGAGGGATGGCTGGATGGATGGCTGGCTGGAGGGATGGATGGATGGATTATTGGCTGGATGGATGGCTGGATGGAGGGATGGCTGGATGGGTGGCTGGCTGGAGGGATGGATGGCTGGCTGGATGATTGGCTGGATGGAGGGATGACTGGCTGGAGTGACGGATGGATGGATGGCTGGATGGATGGCTGTATGGAGGGATGGCTGGATGGAAGGCTGGATGGATGGATGGCTGGATGGATGGATGGATGGACGGATGGATGGAGGGATGGCTGGATGGATATCTGGCTGGAGGGATGGATGGATGGATGGATGGCTGGATGGATGGCTGGATGGAGGAATGGTTGGATGGATGAATTGCTGGAGGGATGGATGGCTGGATGGATGGCTGGATGGATGGCTGGATGGATGGGCGGCTGGATGGGCGATTGGCTGGAGGGATGGATGGATGGATGGCTGGATGGATGGCTGGCTGGAGGGATGGATGGATGGATGGATGGATGGATGGCTGGATGGATGGCTGGATGGATGGATGGCTGGATGGATGGCTGGAGTGATGGATGGGTGGATGGTTCGATGGATGGCTGGTTGAATGAATGGCTGGTTGGATGGCTGGCTGGAGGGATTGAAGGATGGATGGATGGCTGGATGGATGGCTGGATGGATGGCTGGATGGACGGATGGATGGATGGATGGCTGGATGGATGGCTGGATGGTTGGATGGATGGATAGATGGCTGGCTGGAGGGATAGATGGATGGATGGCTGGCTGGAGGGATGGCTGGATGGATGGCTGGCTGGATGGCTGGAGAGATGGATGGCTGGATGGCTGGCTGGCTGGAGAGATGGATGGATGGATGGGTGGCTGGGTGGATGGCTGGATGGATGGATGTCCGGATGGTTGGCTGGCTGGAGGGATGGATGGATGGATGGATGGATGTCTGGATGGATGGATGGCTGGATGGATGGCTGGCTGGAGGGATGGATGGATGGATGGATGGCTGGATGGATGGCTGGATGGATGGATGGCTGGATGGAAGGCAGGCTGCAGGTATGGATGGATGGATGGCTGGATGGATGGCTGGATGGATGGCTGGATGGTTTGTTTGCTGGAGGAATGGATGGATTAATGAATGGCTGGATGGATGGCTGGATGGATGGAAGGCTGGATGGATGGCTGGCTGGAGGGATGGATGGATGGATGGCTGAATGGATGGCTAGATCGATGGATGGTTGGATGGATGGCTGGCTGGAGGAATGGAGTCATGGATGGATGGCCGGATGGACGGCTGGATGGAAGGATGTCTGGATGCATGGCTGGCTGGAGGGATGGATTGATGGATGGATGGCTGGATGGCTGGCTGGGTTGATGGATGGCTCGATGGATGGCTGGCTGGACGGATGGATGGATGGATGGCTGGATGGATGGCTGGATGGAGGGATGGCTGGATGGTTGGCTGGCTGGAGGGATGGATGGATGGCTGGATTGATGGCTGGATGGTGGGGAGGCTGAATGGATGGCTGACTGGAGGGATGGATGGATGGATTATTGGCTGGATGGATGGCTGGATGGAGGGATGGCTGTATGGGTGGCTGGCTGGAGGGATGGATGGATGGCTGGATGGACGGCTGGATGGAGGGATGGCTGGCTGGATGGATGACTGGATGGATGGCTGGAAGAATGGATGGCTGAATGTATGGCTGACTGGAGAGATGGATGAATGGTTGGATGGCTGGGTGGATGGTTGGATGGAGGGATGGCTGGATGGATGACTGGCTGGAGGGATGGATGGATGGATGGCTGGATGGATGGCTGGATGGATTGATGGCTGGATGGATGGATGGCTGGAGTGATGGATGGGTGGATGGTTCGATGGATGGCTGGTTGAATGAATGGCTGGTTGGATGGCTGGCTGGAGGGATTGAAGGATGGATGGATGGCTGGATGGATGGCTGGATGGATGGCTGGATGGACGGATGGATGGATGGATGGCTGGATGGATGGCTGGATGGATGGATGGATGGATGGATGGCTGGCTGGAGGGATAGATGGATGGATGGCTGGCTGGAGGGATGGCTGGATGGATGGCTGGCTGGATGGCTGGAGAGATGGATGGCTGGATGGCTGGCTGGCTGGAGAGATGGATGGATGGATGGGTGGCTGGGTGGATGGCTGGATGGATGGATGTCCGGATGGTTGGCTGGCTGGAGGGATGGATGGATGGATGGATGGATGTCTGGATGGATGGATGGCTGGATGGATGGCTGGCTGGAGGGATGGATGGATGGATGGATGGCTGGATGGATGGCTGGATGGATGGATGGCTGGATGGAAGGCTGGCTGCAGGTATGGATGGATGGATGGCTGGATGGATGGCTGGATGGATGGCTGGATGGTTTGTTTGCTGGAGGAATGGATGGATTAATGAATGGCTGGATGGATGGCTGGATGGATGGAAGGCTGGATGGATGGCTGGCTGGAGGGATGGATGGATGGATGGCTGAATGGATGGCTAGATCGATGGATGGTTGGATGGATGGCTGGCTGGAGGAATGGAGTCATGGATGGATGGCCGGATGGACGGCTGGATGGAAGGATGTCTGGATGCATGGCTGGCTGGAGGGATGGATTGATGGATGGATGGCTGGATGGCTGGCTGGGTTGATGGATGGCTCGATGGATGGTTGGCTGGACGGATGGATGGATGGATGGCTGGATGGATGGCTGGATGGAGGGATGGCTGGATGGTTGGCTGGCTGGAGGGAAGGATGGATGGCTGGATTGATGGCTGGATGGTGGGGAGGCTGAATGGATGGCTGACTGGAGGGATGGATGGATGGATTATTGGCTGGATGGATGGCTGGATGGAGGGATGGCTGTATGGGTGGCTGGCTGGAGGGATGGATGGATGGCTGGATGGACGGCTGGATGGAGGGATGGCTGGCTGGATGGATGACTGGATGGATGGCTGGAAGAATGGATGGCTGAATGTATGGCTGACTGGAGAGATGGATGAATGGTTGGATGGCTGGATGGATGGTTGGATGGAGGGATGGCTGGATGGATGACTGGCTGGAGGGATGGATGGATGGATGGATGGCTGGATGGGTGGCTGTATGGATGGATGGCTGGATGGATGGCTGGCTGGAGGGAAGGATGGATGGATTAATGGCTGGCTGGAGGGATGGAAGGATGGATGGAAGGCTGGATGGACGGCTGGATGGATGGCTGGATGTCTGGATGGCTGGCTGGATGGATGGATGGCTGGTTGGCTGGATGGATGGATGGAAGGCTGGATGGATGGATGGATGGACGGATGGATGGAGGGATGGATGGATGGATCGATGGCTGGATGGATGGCTGGATGGATGGATGGCTGGATGGATGGATGGCTGGATGGTTGGCTGGCTGGAGGGATGGATGGATGGATGGATGCATGGATGAATGGCTGGCTGGATGGATGGATGGATGACTGGATGGATGGCTGGATGGATGGCTGGATGGATGGATGGACGGATGGAAGGATGGCTGGATGGATGGAGGGATGGATGGATGGCTGGATGGATGGCTGGATGGAGGGATGGATGGATGGATGGCTGGCTGGAGGGATGGATGGATGGATGGCTGGATGGATGGCTGGATAGATGGATGGTTGGATGGCTGGCTGGCTGGAGAGATGGAGGGATGGAGGGGTGGCTGGATGGATGTCTGGATGGATGGATGGCTGGATGGATGGCTGGCTGGAGGGATGGATGAATGGATGGATGACTGGATGGATGGCTGGAAGAATGGATGGCAGCATGTATGGCTGGCTGGAGAGATGGATGAATGGTTGGATGGCTGGATGGATAGTTGGATGGAGGGATGGCTGGATGGATGACTGGCTGGAGGGATGAATGGATGGATGGATGGCTGGATGGGTGGCTGTATGGATGGATGGCTGGATGGATGGCTGGCTGGAGGGAAGGATGGATGGATGGATGGCTGGATCGATGGCTGGATGGATGGTTGGCTGGATGGATGGCTGGCTGGAGGGACGGATGGATGGCTGGATGGATGGTTGGATGGATGGATGGCTGGATGGCTGGCTGGCAGGAGGGATGGATGGATGGATGGATGGCTGGATGGATGGCTGGATGGATGGATGGCTGGATGGATGGCTGGCTGGAGGGATGGATGAATGTATGTCTGGATGGATGGATGGCAGAATGGATGTCTGGCTGATGGGATGGATAGATGGATGGATGGCTAAATGGATGGCTGGATGGATGGATGGCTGGATGGATGGTTCGCTGTAGGGATGGATGAATGGATAGATGGCTGGATGGATGGCGGGGTGGCTGGTTGGCTGGATGGGTGGCTGGCTGGGCGGATGGATTGATGGATGGATGGCTGGATGGATGGCTGGATGGATGGATGAATGGATGGCTGGCCGGCTGGAGGTATGGATGGATGGATGAATGGCTGGATGGATGGCTGGATGGAGAGATGGATGAATGTATGGATGGCTGGATGGATGGCTGGATGGACGGATGGCTGGATTGATGGCTGGCTGGAGGGATGAATGGATGGATGGCTGGATGGATGGCTGGATGGATGGATGGCTGGATGAATGGCTTGCTGGAGGGATGGATGGATGGATGTATGGCTGGATGGATGGCTGGATGGATGGATGGCTGGATGATTGGCTGGCTGGAGGGATGGATGGATGGATGGATGGCTGGATGGATGGCTGGATGGATGGATGGCTGGATGGATGGCTGGATGGATGGATGGATGGATAGCTGGATGGAAGGGATGGATGGATTGCTGAATGGATGGCTGGATGGATGGCTGGCTGGAGGGATGGATTAATGGGTGGATGGATGGCTGGCTGGATGCATGGATGGCTGGATGGATGGATGGCTGGATGGATGGCTGGCTGGATGGATGGATAGCTGGATGGAGGGATGGCTGGATGGTTGGCTGGCTGGAGGGATGGATGGATGGATGGATGGCTGGATGGATGGCTGGATGGAGGGATGGCTGGATGACTGGCTGGCTGGAGGGATGGATGGCTGGCTGGATGGATGGATGGCTTAATGACTGGCTGGAAGGAGGGATGGATGGATGGAAGGATGGCTGGATGGATGGATGAATGGTTGGATGGCTGGATGGATGGCTGAATGAATGGATGGCTGGATGGATGGCTTGCTGGAGGAATGGATGGTTGGATGGCTGGATGGATGGCTGAATGGATGGATGGCTGGATGAATGGCTGGCTGGAGGGATGGATGGATGGATGGATGGCTGGATGGATGGCTGGATGGATGGATGGCTGGTTGGATGACTGGCTGGAGGGATGGCTGGATGGATTGATGGCTGGATGGGTGGCTGGATGGATGGATGGCTGGTTGGATGGCTGGCTGGATGGAAGGATGGTTGGATGGATGGCTGGATGGAAGGCTGGATGGATGGATGGCTGGATGGATGACTGGCTGGAGGGACGGATGGATTGATGGATGGCTGGATGGATGGCTGGATGGATGGATGGCTGAATGGATGGCTGGCGGGAGGGATGGATGGATGGATGGATGGCTGGATGGATGGCTGGATGGATGGATGGCTGGATGGATGGCTGGCTGGAGGGATGGATGGATGGATGACTGGCTGGATGGTTGGCCGAATGGATGGCTGGCTGAAGGGATGGATGGATGGACGGATTGCTGAATGGATGGCTGTATGGATGGATGGCTGGATGGCTGGCAGGCTGGAGGGATGGAATAATGGATAGATGGATGGATGGATGGCTGGATGGCTGGATGGATGGCTGGCTGGGCGGATGGATTGATGGATGGATGGGTGGATGGATGGCTGGATGGATGGATGGATGGATGGCTGGCTGGCTGGAGGTATGGATGGATGGACGAATGGCTGGATGGATGGCTGGATGGAGAGATGGATGAATGCATGGATGGCTGGATGGATGGCTGGATGGAGGGATGGCTGGATGGATGGCTGGCTGGAGGGATGGATGGCTGGATGGATGGAGGTCCGGATGGATGGCTGGCTGGAGGGATGGATGGATGGCTGGATGGATGGATGGCTGGATGGATGGCTGGCTGGAGGGATGGATGGATGAATGGATATCTCGATGGATGGCTGAATGGATGGATGGCTGGATGAATGGCTGGCTGGAGGGATGGATGGATGGATGGATGGATGGCTGGATGGATGGATGGCTGGTTGGATGACTGGCTGGAGGGATGGATGGATGTATGGATGGCTGGATGGGCGGCTGGATGGATGGATGGCTGGATGGATGGCTGGCTGGAGGGAAGGATGGATGGATGGATGGCTGGATGGAAGGCTGGATGGATGGATGGCTGGATGGATGGCTGGCTGGAGGGACGGATGGATGGATGGCTGAATGGATGGCTGGATGGATGGATGGCTGAATGGATGGCTGGCGGGAGGGATGGATGGATGGATGGATGGCTGGATGGATGGCTGGATGGATGGATGGCTGGATGGATGGCTGGCTGGAGGGATGGATGGATGGATGGCTGGATGGATGGATGGCCGAATGGATGGCTGGCTGAATGGATGGATGGATGGATGGATTGCTGAATGGATGGCTGGATGGATGTATGGCTGGATGGATGGCTGGCTGGAGGGTTGGATTAATGGATGGATGGATGGATGGATGGCTGGATGGCTGGATGGCTGGATGAATGTCTGGCTGGGCAGATGGATTGATGGATGGATGGCTGGATGGATGGCTGGATGGATGGATGACTGGCTGGCTGGAGGTATGGATGGATGGATGAATGGCTGGATGGATGGCTGGATGGAGAGATGGATGAATGCATGGATGGCTGGATGGATGGCTGGATGGAGGGATGGCTGGATGGATGGCTGGCTGGAGGGATGGATGGATGGATGTATGGCTGGATGGATGGCTGGATGGAAGGCTGGATGGATGGATGGCTGAATGGATGGCTGGCTGGAGGGACGGATGGATGGATGGATGGCTGGATGGATGGCTGGATGGATGGATGGCTGGATGAATGGCTGGCTGGAGGGATGGATGGATGGATGGATGGCAGGATGGATGGCTGGACGAATGGATGGCTGGATGGATGACTCGCTGGCGGGATGGATGGATGGATGGATGGCTGGATGGATGGATGGCTTGAAGGATGGCTGGATGGATGGATGGATGGATGGCTGGATGGATGGATGGTTGGATGGATGGATGGCTGGATGGCTGGAAGGCTGGATGGATGGATGGCTGGATGGATAGCTGGATGGATGGATGGATGGATGGATGGATGGCTGGATGCATGGCTGGATGGAGGGATGGCTGGATGGATGGCTGGCGGGGGTGACGGATGGATGGATGGCTGGATGAATGGCTGTATGGAGGGATGGCTGGCTGGACGGCTGGCTGGATGGTTGGATGGCTGGATGGATGGATGGATGGACGGATGGATGGAGGGATGGCTGGGTGGATGGCTGGCTGGAGGGATGGTTGGATGGATGGATGGCTGGATGGCTGGAAGGCTGGATGGATGGGTGGCTGGATGGATGGCTGGATGGATGGATGGATGGCTGGATGGATGGATGGCTGGATGGATGGCTGGCTGGCGGGACGGAAGGATGGATGGCTGGATGGATGGCTAGATGGATGGATGGCTGAATGGATGGCTGGCGGGAGGGATGGATGGATGGCTGGATGGATGGCTGGATGGATGGCTGGATGGATGGATGGCTGGATGGATGGCTGGCTGGAGGGATGGATGGATGGATGGCTGGATGGATGGATGGCCGAATGGATGGCTGGCTGAAGGGATGGATGGATGGATGGATTGCTGAATGGATGGCTGGATGGATGGATGGCTGGATGGATGGCTGGCTGGAGGGATGGATTAATGGATGGATGGATGGATGGATGGCTGGATGGCTGGATGGCTGGATGGATGTCTGGCTGGGCGGATGGATTGATGGATGGATGGCTGGATGGATGGCTGGATGGATGGATGAATGGATGGCTGGCTGGCTTGAGGTATGGATGGATGGATGAATGGCTGCATGGATGGCTGGATGGAGAGATGAATGAATGCATGGATGGCTGGATGGATAGCTGGATGGAGGGATGGCTGGATGGATGGCTGGCTGGAGGGATGGATGGATGGATGGATGGCTGGATGGATGGCTGGATGGATGGCTTGCTGGAGGGATGGAAGGATGGATGGATGGATAGCTGGACGGATGGCTGGATGGATGGATGGCTGGATGAATGGCTGGCTGGAGGGATGGATGGATGGATGGATGGCAGGATGGATGGCTGGATGGATGGATGGCTGGATGGATGACTCGCTGGCGGGATGGATGGATGGATGGATGGCTGGATGGATGGCTGGATGGATGGATGGCTTGATGGATGGCTGGATGGATGGATGGATGGATGGCTGGATGGATGGATGGTTGGATGGATGGATGGCTGGATGGCTGGAAGGCTGGATGGATGGATGGCTGGATGGATGGCTGGATGGATGGATGGATGGATGGATGGATGGCTGGATGCATGGCTGGATGGAGGGATGGCTGGATGGATGGCTGGCGGGGGTGACGGATGGATGGATGGCTGGATGAATGGCTGTATGGAGGGATGGCTGGATGGATGGATGGCTGAATGGATGGCTGGCGGGAGGGATGGATGGATGGATGGATGGCTGGATGGATGGCTGGATGGATGGATGGCTGGATGGATTGCTGGCTGGAGGGATGGATGGATGGATGGCTGGATGGATGGATGGCCGAATGGATGGCTGGCTGAATGGATGGATGGATGGATGGATTGCTGAATGGATGGCTGGATGGATGGATGGCTGGATGGATGGCTGGCTGGAGGGATGGATTAATGGATGGATGGATGGATGGATGGCTGGATGGCTGGATGGCTGGATGGATGTCTGGCTGGGCAGATGGATTGATGGATGGATGGCTGGATGGATGGATGACTGGCTGGCTGGAGGTATGGATGGATGGATGAATGGCTGGATGGATGGCTGGATGGAGAGATGGATGAATGCATGGATGGCTGGATGGATGGCTGGATGGAGGGATGGCTGGATGGATGGCTGGCTGGAGGGATGGATGGATGGATGTATGGCTGGATGGATGGCTGGATGGAAGGCTGGATGGATGGATGGCTGGATGGATGGCTGGCTGGAGGGACGGATGGATGGATGGATGGCTGGATGGATGGCTGGATGGATGGATGGCTGGATGAATGGCTGGCTGGAGGGATGGATGGATGGATGGATGGCAGGATGGATGGCTGGACGAATGGATGGCTGGATGGATGACTCGCTGGCGGGATGGATGGATGGATGGATGGCTGGATGGATGGATGGCTTGAAGGATGGCTGGATGGATGGATGGATGGATGGATGGCTGGATGGATGGATGGTTGGATGGATGGATGGCTGGATGGCTGGAAGGCTGAATGGATGGATGTCTGGATGGATGGCTGGATGCATGGCTGGATGGAGGGATGGCTGGATGGATGGCTGGCGGGGGTGACGGATGGATGGATGGCTGGATGAATGGCTGTATGGAGGGATGGCTGGCTGGACGGCTGGCTGGATGGTTGGATGGCTGGATGGATGGATGGATGGACGGATGGATGGAGGGATGGCTGGGTGGATGGCTGGCTGGAGGGATGGTTGGATGGATGGATGGCTGGATGGCTGGAAGGCTGGATGGATGGGTGGCTGGATGGATGGCTGGATGGATGGATGGATGGCTGGATGGATGGATGGCTGGATGGATGGCTGGCTGGAGGGACGGAAGGATGGATGGCTGGATGGATGGCTAGATGGATGGATGGCTGAATGGATGGCTGGCGGGAGGGATGGATGGATGGATGGATGGATGGCTGGATGGATGGCTGGATGGTTGGATGGCTGGATGGATGGCTGGCTGGAGGGATGGATGGATGGATGGCTGGATGGATGGATGGCCGAATGGATGGCTGGCTGAAGGGATGGATGGATGGATGGATTGCTGAATGGATGGCTGGATGGATGGATGGCTGGATGGGTGGCTGGCTGGAGGGATGGATTAATGGATGGATGGATGGATGGATGGCTGGATGGCTGGATGGCTGGATGGATGTCTGGCTGGGCGGATGGATTGATGGATGAATGGCTGGATGGATGGCTGGATGGAGAGATGGATGAATGCATGGATGGCTGGATGGATGGCTGGATGGAGGGATGGCTGGATGGATGGCTGGCTGGAGGGATGGATGGATGGATGTATGGCTGGATGGATGGCTGGATGGAAGGCTGGATGGATGGATGGCTGGATGGATGGCTGGCTGGAGGGACGGATGGATGGATGGATGGCTGGATGAATGGCTGTATGGATGGATGGCTGGATGAATGGCTGGCTGGAGGGATGGATGGATGGATGGATGGCAGGATGGATGGCTGGACGAATGGATGGCTGGATGGATGACTCGCTGGCGGGATGGATGGATGGATGGATGGCTGGATGGATGGATGGCTTGAAGGATGGCTGGATGGATGGATGGATGGATGGCTGGATGGATGGATGGTTGGATGGATGGATGGCTGGATGGCTGGAAGGCTGGATGGATGGATGGCTGGATGGATGGCTGGATGGATGGATGGATGGATGGATGGATGGCTGGATGCATGGCTGGATGGAGGGATGGCTGGATGGATGGCTGGCGGGGGTGACGGATGGATGGATGGCTGGATGAATGGCTGTATGGAGGGATGGCTGGCTGGACGGCTGGCTGGATGGTTGGATGGCTGGATGGATGGATGGATGGACGGATGGATGGAGGGATGGCTGGGTGGATGGCTGGCTGGAGGGATGGTTGGATGGATGGATGGCTGGATGGCTGGAAGGCTGGATGGATGGGTGGCTGGATGGATGGCTGGATGGATGGATGGATGGCTGGATGGATGGATGGCTGGATGGATGGCTGGCTGGAGGGACGGAAGGATGGATGGCTGGATGGATTGCTAGATGGATGGATGGCTGAATGGCTGGCTGGCGGGAGGGATGGATGGATGGATGGATGGATGGCTGGATGGATGGCTGGATGGATGGATGGCTGGATGGATGGCTGGCTGGAGGGATGGATGGATGGATGGCTGGATGGATGGATGGCCGAATGGATGGCTGGCTGAAGGGATGGATGGATGGATGGATTGCTGAATGGATGGCTGGATGGATGGATGGCTGGATGGATGGCTGGCTGGAGGGATGGATTAATGGATGGATGGATGGATGGATGGCTGGATGGCTGGATGGATGTCTGGCTGGGCAGATGGATTGATGGATGGATGGCTGGATGGATGGCTGGATGGATGGATGAATGGATGGCTTGCTGGATGAATGGATGGCTGGCTGGCTTGAGGTATGGATGGATGGATGAATGGCTGCATGGATGGCTGGATGGAGAGATGGATGAATGCATGGATGGCTGGATGGATAGCTGGATGGAGGGATGGCTGGATGGATGGCTGGCTGGAGGGATGGATGGATGGATGGATGGCTGGATGGATGGCTGGATGGCTGGATGGATGGCTTGCTGGAGGGATGGAAGGATGGATGGATGGATAGCTGGACGGATGGCTGGATGGATGGATGGCTGGATGAATGGCTGGCTGGAGGGATGGATGGATGGATGGATGGCAGGATGGATGGCTGGATGGATGGATGGCTGGATGGATGACTCGCTGGCGGGATGGATGGATGGATGGATGGCTGGATGGATGGCTGGATGGGTGGATGGCTTGATGGATGGCTGGATGGATGGATGGATGGATGGCTGGATGGATGGATGGTTGGATGGATGGATGGCTGGATGGCTGGAAGGCTGGATGGATGGATGGCTGGATGGATGGCTGGATGGATGGATGGATGGATGGATGGATGGCTGGATGCATGGCTGGATGGAGGGATGGCTGGATGGATGGCTGGCGGGGGTGACGGATGGATGGATGGCTGGATGAATGGCTGTATGGAGGGATGGCTGGATGGACGGCTGGCTGGATGGTTGGATGGCTGGATGGATGGATGGATGGACGGATGGATGGAGGGATGGCTGGGTGGATGGCTGGCTGGAGGGATGGATGGATGGATGGATGGCTGGTTGGATGGCTGGATGGATGGATGGCTGGATGGACGATTTGCTGGAGGGATGGATGGATGGATGGCTGGATGGATGGCAGGCTGGAGGGATGGATGGATGGATGGGTGGCTGGATGGATGGCTGGCTGGATGGATGGCTGGATGGATGGCTGGCTGGAGTGATGGATGGGTGGATGGTTGGATGGATGGCTGGTTGGATGGATGGCTGGATGGATGGCTGGCTGGAGGGATGGAAGGATGGTGGATGGCTGGATGGATGGCTGGATGGGTGGCTAGATGTCTGGATGGCTGGCTGGATGGATGCATGGATGGCTGGTTGGCTGGATGGATGGATGGGTGGCTGGTAGAATGGCTGGATGGATGGATGGATTGATGGATGGCTGGATGGATGGATGAATGGATGGCTGAATGGATGGCTGAATGGATGGCTGGATGGATGGCTGGATGGATGGATTGAACAAACAAAGAACAAAGAACAAAGAAATGTACAGCACAGGAACAGGCCCTTCGGCCCTCCAAGCCCTTGCCGACCATACTGCCCGACTAAACTACAATCTTCTACACTTCCTGGGTCCGTATCCTTCTATTCCAATCCTAATGATATATTTGTCAAGATGCCCCTTAAATGTCCCTATCGTCCCTGCTTCCACTACCTCCTCCGGTAGTGAGTTCCAGGCACCCACTACCCTCTGCGTAAAAAACTTGCCTCGTACATCTACTCTAAACTTTGCCCCTCTCACCTTAAACCTATGCCCCCTAGTAATTGACCCCTCTACCCTGGGGAAAAGCCTCTGACTATCCACTCTGTCTATGCCCCTCATAATTTTGTATACCTCTATCAGGTCGCCCCTCAACCTCCTTCGTTCCAGTGAGAACAAACCGAGTTTATTCAATCGCTCCTCATAGCTTCTGCCCTCCATACCAGGCAACATTCTGGTAAATCTCTTCTGCACCCTCTCTAAAGCCTCCACATCCTTCTGGTAGTGTGGCGACCAGAATTGAACACTATACTCCAAGTGTGGCCTAACTAAGGTTCTATACAGCTGCAACATGACTTGCCAATTCTTATACTCAATGCCCCGGCCAATGAAGGCAAGCATGCCGTATGCCTTCTTGACGACCTTCTCCACCTGTGTTGCCCCTTTCAATGACCTGTGGACCTGTACTCCTAGATCTCTTTGACTTTCAATACTCTTGAGGGTTCTACCATTCACTGTATATTCCCTACCTGCATTAGCCCTTCCAAAATGCATTACCACACATTTGTCCGGATTAAACTCCATCTGCCATCTCTCCGCCCAAGTCTCCAGACAATCTAAATCCTGCTGTATCCTCAGACAGTCCTCATCGCTATCCGCAATTCCACCAACCTTTGTGTCGTCTGCAAACTTACTAATCAGACCAGTTACATTTTCCTCCAAATCATTTATATATACTACAAAGAGCAAAGGTCCCAGCACTGATCCCTGTTGAACACCACTGGTCACAGCCCTCCAATGAGAAAAGCATCCCTCCATTGCTACCCTCTGCCTTCTATGGCCTAGCCAGTTCTGTATCCACCTTGCCAGTTCACCCCTGATCCCGTGTGACTTCACCTTTTGTACTAGTCTACCATGAGGGACCTTATCAAAGGCCTTACTGAAGTCCATATAGACAACATCTACTGCCCTACCTGCATCAATCATCTTAGTGACCTCCTCGAAAAACTCTATCAAGTTAGTGAGACACGACCTTCCCTTCACAAAACCGTGCTGCCTCTCACTAATACGTCCATTTGCTTCCAAATGGGAGTAGATCCTGTCTCGAAGAATTCTCACCAGTAATTTCCCTACCACTGATGTCAGGCTCACCGGCCTGTAGTTCCCGGGATTATCCTTGCTACCCTTCTTAAACAGAGGAACAACATTGGCTATTCTCCAGTCCTCCGGGACATCCCCTGAAGACAGCGAGGATCCAAAGATTTCTGTCAAGGCCTCAGCAATTTCCTCTCCAGCCTCCTTCAGTATTCTGGGGTAGATCCCATAAATGGGGTAGATCCCATTGATGGATGGATGGCTGGATGGATTGCTGGATGGATGGACGATTGGCTGGAGGGATGGATGGATGGCTGGATGGACGATTGGCTGGAGGGATGGATGGATGGATGGCTGGATGGATGGCAGGATGGAGGGATGGATGGATGGATGGGTGGATGGATGGATGGCTGGCTGGATGGATGGCTGGATGGATGGCTGGCTGGAGTGATGGATGGGTGGATGGTTGGATGGATGGCTGGTTGGATGGATGGCTGGATGGATGGCTGGCTGGAGGGATGGAAGGATGGTGGATGGCTGGATGGATGGCTGGATGGATGGCTAGATGTCTGGATGGCTGGCTGGATGGATGGATGGATGGATGGCTGGTTGGCTGGATGGATGGATGGGTGGCTGGTAGAATGGCTGGATGGATGGATGGATTGATGGATGGCTGGATGGATGGATGAATGTATGGCTGAATGGATGGCTGAATGGATGGCTGGATGGCTGGCTGGATGGATGGATTGATGGATGGATGGCTGGATGGATTGCTGGATGGATGGATGGCTGGATGGATGGCTGGCTGGAGGGATGGATGGTTGGATGGCTGACTGGAGGGATGGATGGATGGTTGGCGGTTTGAACGCTGGATAGATGGATGGCTGGATGGATGGCTGGCTGGAGGGATGGATGGATGGATGGGTGGCTGGATGGATGGCTGGATGGATTGCTGGCTGGAGGAATGGATGGATTAATGGATGGCTGGACGGATGGCTGGATGGATGGAAGGCTGGATGGATGGCTGGCTGCAGGGATGGATGGATGGATGGATGGCTGAATGGATGGCTAGATCGATGGATGGATGGATGGATGGCTGGAGGGATGGAGTCATGGATGGATGTCTGGATGGATGGCTTAATGGAAGGATGGCTGGATGCATGGCTGGCTGGAGGGATGGATTGATGGATGGATGGCTGGAGGGCTGGCTGGATGGATGGCTGGCTGGAGGGATGGATGGATGGATGGATGGCTGGATGGATGGCTGGAAGGATGGATGGCTGGATGGATGGCTAGCTGGAGGGATGGATGGATGGATGGATGGCTGGATGGATGGCTGGACGGATGGATGGCTGGATGGATGGCTGGCTGGAGGGATGGATGGATGGATGGATGGCTGGATGGTTGGCTGGATGGATGGATGGCTGGATGGATGGCTGGCTGAAGGAATGGATGGATGGTTGGCTGGCTGGAGTGATGGATGGATGGATGGATGACTGGATGGATGGCTGGCTGGAGGGATGCATGGATGGATGGATGGCTGGATGGACGGCTGGTTTGGATGGATGGCTTGATGGATGGCTGGCTGGAGGGATGGATTGATGGATGGATGGCTGGATGGGTGGCTGGATGGATAGATGGCAGGATGGATGAATGGCTGGAGGGATGGATGGATGGATGGATGGCTGTATGTGGGGATGGCTGGATGGTTGACTGGCTGGATGGATGGATGGATGGATGGATGGCTGGATGGATGGCTGGATGGAGGGATGGCTGGATGGATGGCTGGCTGGAGGGATGGATGGATGGCTGGATGGATGGCTGAATGGATGGATGGCTTAATGGCTGGCTGGCTGGAGGGATGGATGGATGGATGGATGGCTGAATGAATGGCTGAATGGATGGATGGCTGGATGTATGGCTGGCTGGAGAGATGGATGGATGGATGGATGGCTGGATGGATGGCTGGATGGAGGAATGGATGGATGGATGGCTGGCTAGAAGGGTGGATGGATGGATGGATGGCTGGATGGATGGCTGGATGGATGGACGGCTGGATGGATGGCTGGCTGGAAGGTTGGATGGATGGATGGATGGCTGGATGGATGGCTGGATGGATGGATGGCTGGATGATTGGCTGGCTGGAATGATATCTGGCTGGAGGGATGGATGGATGGATCGATGGCTGGATGGATGGCTGGATGGATGGATGGCTGGAGGGATGGCTGGATGGATGGCTGGCTGGAGGGACGGATGGATGGATGTATGGCTGGATGGATGTCTGGATAGAGGGATGGCTGGATGGATGGCTGGTGGAGGGATGGATGGATGGATGGATGGCTGAATGGATGGCTGAATGGATGGATGGCTGGCTGAAGTGATGGATGAATGGATGGATGGCTGGATGGATGGATAGCTGGATGGATGGCTGGCTGGATGGATGAATGAATGGATGGATGGCTGGATGGATGGCTGGATGGCTGGATGGCTGGATGGATGGCTGGCTGGGCGGTTGGATTGATGGATGGATGGCTGGATGGATGGATGGCTGGATGGATGGATGCATGGATGGATGGATGGCTGGATGTATGGATGGATGGATGAATGGCTGGATGGATGGCTGGATGGAGAGATGGATGAATGCATGGATGGCTGGATGGATGGCTGGATGGAGGGATGGTTGGATGGATGGCTGGCTGGAGGGATGGATGGATGGAGGGATGGCTGGATGGCTGGCTGGATGGATGGATGGCTGGTTGGATGGCTTGCTGGAGGGATGAATGGATGGATGGATGGCTGGATGGATGGCTGGATGGGTGGATGGCTGGATGAATGGTTGGCTGGAGGGATGGATGGATGGATGGATGGATGGATGGCTGGATGGATGGATGGCTGGATGGATGACTCGCTGGCGGGATGGATGGATGGATGGATGGCTGGATGGATGGCTGGATGGATAGATGCCTGGATGGATTGCTGGATGGATGGATGGATGGATGGCTGGATGGATGGATGGCTGGATGGATGGATAGCTGGATGGCTGAAAGGCTGGATGGATGGATGGCTGGATGGATGGCTGGATGGATGGATGGATGGATGGATGGCTGGATGGATGGCTGGATGGAGGAATGGATGGATGGATGGATGGATGGATGAATGGCAGGATGGATGGCTGGATGGAGAGTTGAATGAATGCATGGATGGCTGGATGGATGGCTGGATGGAGGGATGGCTGGATGGATGGCTGGCTGGAGGGATGGATGGATGGACGGGTGGCTGGATGGCTGGCTGAATGGATGGATGGCTGGATGGATGGCTTGCTGGAGGGATGGATGGATGGATGGCTGGCTGGAGGGATGGGTGGATGGATGGATGGCTGAATGGATGGCTGGATGGATGGATGGCTGGATGGCTGGCTGGCTGGAGAGATGAATGGATGGATGGCTGGATGGACGGCTGAATGAATGGAAGGCTGTATGGATGGCTGGCTGGAGGGATGGATTGATAGATAGATGGCTGGATGGATGGCTGGATGGATGGATGGCTGGATGGATGGGTGGCTGGAGCGATGGATGGATGGATGGGTGGCTGGACGGAGGGATGGCTGGATGGTTGGCTGTCTGGACGGATGGATGGATGGATGGCTGGATGGATGTCTGGATGGAGGGATGGCTGGATGGATGGCTGGCTGGAGGAATGGATGGATGGATGGATGGATGGATGGATGGATGGATGGATGGCTGGATGGATGGATGGCTTAATGACTGGCTGACTGGAGGGATGGATGGATGGATGGCTGGATGGATGGCTGGATCGATGGATGGCTGGAGGTATGGCTGGCTGGAGGGATGGATGGATGGATGGATGGATGGCTTGATGGATAGTTGGATAGAGGGATGGCTGGATGGATGGCTGGTGGAGGGATGGATGGATGGATGGATCGCTGAATGGATGGATGGCTGGATGGATGGCTGGCTGGAGGGATGGATGGATGGATGGATGGATGGATGGATGGCTGAATGGATGGATGGCTGGATGAATGGCTGGCTGGAGGGATGGATGGATGGATGGCTGGATGGATGGCTGGATGGATGGATGGCTGGATGGATGGCTGGATGGATGACTCGCTGGAGGGATGGTTGGATGGATGGATGGCTTGATGGATGGCTGGATGGATGGATGGCTGGCTGGAGGGATGGATGGATGGATGGATGGCTGGGTGGATGGCTGGATGGATGGATGCCTGGATGGATGGCTAGCTGGAGGGATGGATGGATGGATGGATGGCTGGATGGATGGCTGGATGGATGGATGGCTGGATGGATGGCTGGCAGGAGGGATGGATGGATGGATGGATGCCTGGATGGATGGCTGGATGGATGGCTGGCTGCAGCGATGGATGAATGGATGGCTGGATGGATGGATGGCCGAATGGTTGGCTGGCTGGAGGGATGGATGGATGGCTGAATGGATGGCTGGATGGATGCCAGGATGGATGGATGGCTGGATGGATGGCTGGCTGGATGGATGGATTGATGGATGGATGGCTGGATGGATGGCTGGATGGAAGGATGGCTGGATGGATTGCAGGCTGTAGGGATGAATGGATGGATGGATGGCTGGATGGACGGCTGGATGGATGGATGGCTGGATGGATGGCTGGCTGGAGGGATGGATTGATGGATGGATGGCTGGATGGATAGCTGAATGGATGGCTGGATGGATGGTTGGCTGGTGGGATGGATGGATGGATGGATGGCTGGATGGAGGGATGGCTGGATGGTTGGCTGGCTGGTGGGATGGATGGATGGCTGGACGGATGGCTGGATGGAGGGATGGCTTAATGGATGGCTGGCTGGATGGATGGATGGCTGGATGGATGGCTGGATGGATGGATGGATGGATGGATGGCTTAATGACTGGCTGGCTGGAGGGATGGATGGATGGATGGATGGATGGCAGGATGGATGGCTGGATGGATGGATGGCTGGATGTATGGCTGGCTGGAGAGATGGATGAATGGTTGGAAGGCTGGATGGATGGCTGTATGGAGGGATGGCTGGATGGATGGCTGGCTGGAGAGACGGATGGATGCATGGCTGAATGGATGGCTGTATGGAGGGATGGCTGGATGGAAGTCTGGCTGAATGGATGGATGGCTGGATGGATGGATGGATGGACGGATGGATGGAGGGTTGGCTGGATGGATGGCTGGCTGGAGGGATGGATGGATGGATGGATGGCTGGATGGATGGCTGGATGGAGGAATGGCTGGATGGATGCTTGACTGGAGGGATGGATGGATGGATGGATGGCTGGATGGATGGCTTGATGAATGGATCGCTGGATGGACGATTGGCTGGAGGGATGGATGGATGGATGGCTGGATGGATGGATGGATGGCTGGCTAGAAGGGTGGATGGATGGATGGATGGCTGGATGGATGGCTGGATGGATGGACGGCTGGATGGATGGCTGGCTGGAAGGTTGGATGGATGGATGGATGGCTGGATGGATGGCTGGATGGATGGATGGCTGGATGATTGGCTGGCTGGAATGATATCTGGCTGGAGGGATGGATGGATGGATCGATGGCTGGATGGATGGCTGGATGGATGGATGGCTGGAGGGAAGGCTGGATGGATGGCTGGCTGGAGGGACGGATGGATGGATGTATGGCTGGATGGATGTCTGGATAGAGGGATGGCTGGATGGATGGCTGGTGGAGGGATGGATGGATGGATGGATGGCTGAATGGATGGCTGAATGGATGGATGGCTGGCTGAAGTGATGGATGAATGGATGGATGGCTGGATGGATGGATAGCTGGATGGATGGCTGGCTGGATGGATGAATGGATGGATGGATGGCTGGATGGATGGCTGGATGGCTGGATGGCTGGATGGATGGCTGGCTGGGCGGTTGGATTGATGGATGGATGGCTGGATGGATGGATGGCTGGATGGATGGATGCATGGATGGATGGCTGGCTGGATGTATGGATGGATGGATGAATGGCTGGATGGATGGCTGGATGGAGAGATGGATGAATGCATGGATGGCTGGATGGATGGCTGGATGGAGGGATGGTTGGATGGATGGCTGGCTGGAGGGATGGATGGATGGAGGGATGGCTGGATGGCTGGCTGGATGGATGGATGGCTGGTTGGATGGCTTGCTGGAGGGATGAATGGATGGATGGATGGCTGGATGGATGTCTGGATGGGTGGATGGCTGGATGAATGGTTGGCTGGAGGGATGGATGGATGGATGGATGGATGGATGGCTGGATGGATGAATGGCTGGATGGATGACTCGCTGGCGGGATGGATGGATGGATGGATGGCTGGATGGATGGCTGGATGGATAGATGCCTGGATGGATTGCTGGATGGATGGATGGATGGATGGCTGGATGGATGGATGGCTGGATGGATGGATAGCTGGATGGCTGAAAGGCTGGATGGATGGATGGCTGGATGGATGGCTGGATGGATGGATGGATGGATGGATGGCTGGATGGATGGCTGGATGGAGGAATGGATGGATGGATGGATGGATGGATGAATGGCAGGATGGATGGCTGGATGGAGAGTTGAATGAATGCATGGATGGCTGGATGGATGGCTGGATGGAGGGATGGCTGGATGGATGGCTGGCTGGAGGGATGGATGGATGGACGGGTGGCTGGATGGCTGGCTGAATGGATGGATGGCTGGATGGATGGCTTGCTGGAGGGATGGATGGATGGATGGCTGGCTGGAGGGATGGGTGGATGGATGGATGGCTGAATGGATGGCTGGATGGATGGATGGCTGGATGGCTGGCTGGCTGGAGAGATGAATGGATGGATGGCTGGATGGACGGCTGAATGAATGGAAGGCTGTATGGATGGCTGGCTGGAGGGATGGATTGATGGATAGATGGCTGGATGGATGGCTGGATGGATGGATGGCTGGATGGATGGGTGGCTGGAGCGATGGATGGATGGATGGGTGGCTGGACGGAGGGATGGCTGGATGGTTGGCTGTCTGGAGGGATGGATGGATGGATGGCTGGATGGATGTCTGGATGGAGGGATGGCTGGATGGATGGCTGGCTGGAGGAATGGATGGATGGATGGATGGATGGATGGATGGATGGCTGGATGGATGGATGGCTTAATGACTGGCTGACTGGAGGGATGGATGGATGGATGGCTGGATGGATGGCTGGATCGATGGATGGCTGGAGGTATGGCTGGCTGGAGGGATGGATGGATGGATGGATGGATGGCTTGATGGATAGCTGGATAGAGGGATGGCTGGATGGATGGCTGGTGGAGGGATGGATGGATGGATGGATCGCTGAATGGATGGATGGCTGGATGGATGGCTGGCTGGAGGGATGGATGGATGGATGGATGGATGGATGGATGGCTGAATGGATGGATGGCTGGATGAATGGCTGGCTGGAGGGATGGATGGATGGATGGCTGGATGGATGGCTGGATGGATGGATGGCTGGATGGATGGCTGGATGGATGACTCGCTGGAGGGATGGTTGGATGGATGGATGGCTTGATGGATGGCTGGATGGATGGATGGCTGGCTGGAGGGATGGATGGATGGATGGATGGCTGGGTGGATGGCTGGATGGATGGATGCCTGGATGGATGGCTAGCTGGAGGGATGGATGGATGGATGGATGGCTGGATGGATGGCTGGATGGATGGATGGCTGGATGGATGGCTGGCAGGAGGGATGGATGGATGGATGGATGCCTGGATGGATGGCTGGATGGATGGCTGGCTGCAGCGATGGATGAATGGATGGCTGGATGGATGGATGGCCGAATGGTTGGCTGGCTGGAGGGATGGATGGATGGCTGAATGGATGGCTGGATGGATGCCAGGATGGATGGATGGCTGGATGGATGGCTGGCTGGATGGATGGATTGATGGATGGATGGCTGGATGGATGGCTGGATGGAAGGATGGCTGGATGGATTGCAGGCTGTAGGGATGAATGGATGGATGGATGGCTGGATGGACGGCTGGATGGATGGATGGCTGGATGGATGGCTGGCTGGAGGGATGGATTGATGGATGGATGGCTGGATGGATAGCTGAATGGATGGCTGGATGGATGGTTGGCTGGTGGGATGGATGGATGGATGGATGGCTGGATGGAGGGATGGCTGGATGGTTGGCTGGCTGGTGGGATGGATGGATGGCTGGACGGATGGCTGGATGGAGGGATGGCTGGATGGATGGCTGGCTGGATGGATGGATGGCTGGATGGATGGCTGGATGGATGGATGGATGGATGGATGGCTTAATGACTGGCTGGCTGGAGGGATGGATGGATGGATGGATGGATGGCAGGATGGATGGCTGGATGGATGGATGGCTGGATGTATGGCTGGCTGGAGAGATGGATGAATGGTTGGAAGGCTGGATGGATGGCTGTATGGAGGGATGGCTGGATGGATGGCTGGCTGGAGAGACGGATGGATGCATGGCTGAATGGATGGCTGTATGGAGGGATGGCTGGATGGAAGTCTGGCTGAATGGATGGATGGCTGGATGGATGGATGGATGGACGGATGGATGGAGGGTTGGCTGGATGGATGGCTGGCTGGAGGGATGGATGGATGGATGGATGGCTGGATGGATGGCTGGATGGAGGAATGGCTGGATGGATGCTTGACTGGAGGGATGGATGGATGGATGGATGGCTGGATGGATGGCTTGATGAATGGATCGCTGGATGGACGATTGGCTGGAGGGATGGATGGATGGATGGCTGGATGGATGGCTGGATGGATGGATGGATGGATGGCTGGAAGGATAGCTGGATGGAGGGATGGCTGGAGGGATGGATGGATGGCTGGGTGGATGGCTGGATGGATGGATGGCTTAATGGCTGGCTGGCTGGAGGGATGGATGGATGGATGGATGGATGGCTGGATGAATGGCTGAATTGATGGATGGCTGGATGTATGGCTGGGTGGAGAGCTGGATGGATGGCTGGATGGCTGGATGAATGGCTGGATGGAAGAATGGCTGGATGGATGGCTGGCTAGAGGGATGGAAGAATGGATGGATGGCTGCATGGATGGCTTAATGGATGGATGGCTGGATGAATGGCTGGCTGGAGGGATGGATGGATGGATGGCTGGATGGATGGCTGGATGGATGAATGGCTGGATGGATGAATGGCTGGAGGGATGGATGGATGGATGGATGGCTGGATGGATTGCTGGATGGATGGATGGATGGACGGTTGGCTGGATGGATGGCTGGCTGGAGGGATGGATGGATGGCTGGATGGCTGGCTGGATGGATGGATGGCTGGATGGATGGCTGGCTTGAAGAATGGATGGATGGCTGGATGGATGGCTGGACGGATGGATTGCTGGATGGATGGCTGGCTCGAGGGATGGATGGATGGCTGGATGGATGGCTGGATGGATGGATGGCTGGATGGATGGCTGGCTGGAGGAATGGATGGATGGATGGATGGCCGGCTGGATGGCTGTATGGATGGATGGCTGGATGGATGGCTGGCAGGAGGGATGGATGGATGGATGGATGGCTGAATGGTTGGCTGGATGGATGGATGGCGGATGGATGGGTGGCTGGAGGGATGGATGGATGGATGGATGGCTGGATGGACGGCTGGATGGATGGATGGCTGGACGGAAGGCTGGCTGGAGGGATGGATGGATGGATGGCTGGATGCAGGGATGGCTGGATGGTTGGCTGGCTGGAGGGATGGATGTATGGCTGGATGGATGTCTGGATGGAGGGATTGCTGGATGGATGGCTGGCTGGAGGGATGGATGGATGGATGTATGGCTGGATGGATGTCTGGATGGAGGGATGGCTGGATGGATGGCTGGCTGGAGGGATGGATGGATGGATGGATGGCTGCGTGGATGGCTGGATGGGTGGATGGCTTAATGACTGGCTGGCTGGAGGGATGGATGGATGGATGGCTGGATGGATGGCTGGATCGATGGATGGCTGGATGTACGGCTGGCTGGAGGCATGGTAGGATGGATGGATGGCTGGATGGATGGATGGATAGAGGGATTGCTGGATGGATGGCTGGCTGGAGGGATGGATGGATGGATGGCTGGCTGGAGGGATGGATGGATGGATGGATGGATGGATGGCTGGATGGATGGATGGCTGGATGGATGACTCGCTGGCGGGATGGATGGATGGATGGATGGCTGGATGGATGGCTGGATGGATAGATGCCTGGATGGATTGCTGGATGGATGGATGGATGGATGGCTGGATGGATGGATGGCTGGATGGATGGATAGCTGGATGGCTGAAAGGCTGGATGGATGGATGGCTGGATGGATGGCTGGATGGATGGATGGATGGATGGATGGCTGGATGGATGGCTGGATGGAGGAATGGATGGATGGATGGATGGATGGATGAATGGCAGGATGGATGGCTGGATGGAGAGTTGAATGAATGCATGGATGGCTGGATGGATGGCTGGATGGAGGGATGGCTGGATGGATGGCTGGCTGGAGGGATGGATGGATGGACGGGTGGCTGGATGGCTGGCTGAATGGATGGATGGCTGGATGGATGGCTTGCTGGAGGGATGGATGGATGGATGGCTGGCTGGAGGGATGGGTGGATGGATGGATGGCTGAATGGATGGCTGGATGGATGGATGGCTGGATGGCTGGCTGGCTGGAGAGATGAATGGATGGATGGCTGGATGGACGGCTGAATGAATGGAAGGCTGTATGGATGGCTGGCTGGAGGGATGGATTGATGGATAGATGGCTGGATGGATGGCTGGATGGATGGATGGCTGGATGGATGGGTGGCTGGAGCGATGGATGGATGGATGGGTGGCTGGACGGAGGGATGGCTGGATGGTTGGCTGTCTGGAGGGATGGATGGATGGATGGCTGGATGGATGTCTGGATGGAGGGATGGCTGGATGGATGGCTGGCTGGAGGAATGGATGGATGGATGGATGGATGGATGGATGGCTGGATGGATGGATGGCTTAATGACTGGCTGACTGGAGGGATGGATGGATGGATGGCTGGATGGATGGCTGGATCGATGGATGGCTGGAGGTACGGCTGGCTGGAGGGATGGATGGATGGATGGATGGATGGCTTGATGGATAGCTGGATAGAGGGATGGCTGGATGGATGGCTGGTGGAGGGATGGATGGATGGATGGATCGCTGAATGGATGGATGGCTGGATGGATGGCTGGCTGGAGGGATGGATGGATGGATGGATGGATGGATGGCTGAATGGATGGATGGCTGGATGAATGGCTGGCTGGAGGGATGGATGGATGGATGGCTGGATGGATGGCTGGATGGATGGATGGCTGGATGGATGGCTGGATGGATGACTCGCTGGAGGGATGGTTGGATGGATGGATGGCTTGATGGATGGCTGGATGGATGGATGGCTGGCTGGAGGGATGGATGGATGGATGGATGGCTGGGTGGATGGCTGGATGGATGGATGCCTGGATGGATGGCTAGCTGGAGGGATGGATGGATGGATGGATGGCTGGATGGATGGCTGGATGGATGGATGGCTGGATGGATGGCTGGCAGGAGGGATGGATGGATGGATGGATGCCTGGATGGATGGCTGGATGGATGGCTGGCTGCAGCGATGGATGAATGGATGGCTGGATGGATGGATGGCCGAATGGTTGGCTGGCTGGAGGGATGGATGGATGGCTGAATGGATGGCTGGATGGATGCCAGGATGGATGGATGGCTGGATGGATGGCTGGCTGGATGGATGGATTGATGGATGGATGGCTGGATGGATGGCTGGATGGAAGGATGGCTGGATGGATTGCAGGCTGTAGGGATGAATGGATGGATGGATGGCTGGATGGACGGCTGGATGGATGGATGGCTGGATGGATGGCTGGCTGGAGGGATGGATTGATGGATGGATGGCTGGATGGATAGCTGAATGGATGGCTGGATGGATGGTTGGCTGGTGGGATGGATGGATGGATGGATGGCTGGATGGAGGGATGGCTGGATGGTTGGCTGGCTGGTGGGATGGATGGATGGCTGGACGGATGGCTGGATGGAGGGATGGCTGGATGGATGGCTGGCTGGATGGATGGATGGCTGGATGGATGGCTGGATGGATGGATGGATGGATGGATGGCTTAATGACTGGCTGGCTGGAGGGATGGATGGATGGATGGATGGATGGCAGGATGGATGGCTGGATGGATGGATGGCTGGATGTATGGCTGGCTGGAGAGATGGATGAATGGTTGAAAGGCTGGATGGATGGCTGTATGGAGGGATGGCTGGATGGATGGCTGGCTGGAGAGACGGATGGATGCATGGCTGAATGGATGGCTGTATGGAGGGATGGCTGGATGGAAGTCTGGCTGAATGGATGGATGGCTGGATGGATGGATGGATGGACGGATGGATGGAGGGTTGGCTGGATGGATGGCTGGCTGGAGGGATGGATGGATGGATGGATGGCTGGATGGATGGCTGGATGGAGGAATGGCTGGATGGATGCTTGACTGGAGGGATGGATGGATGGATGGATGGCTGGATGGATGGCTTGATGAATGGATCGCTGGATGGACGATTGGCTGGAGGGATGGATGGATGGATGGCTGGATGGATGGCTGGATGGATGGATGGATGGATGGCTGGAAGGATAGCTGGATGGAGGGATGGCTGGAGGGATGGATGGATGGCTGGGTGGATGGCTGGATGGATGGATGGCTTAATGGCTGGCTGGCTGGAGGGATGGATGGATGGATGGATGGATGGCTGGATGAATGGCTGAATTGATGGATGGCTGGATGTATGGCTGGGTGGAGAGCTGGATGGATGGCTGGATGGCTGGATGAATGGCTGGATGGAAGAATGGCTGGATGGATGGCTGGCTAGAGGGATGGAAGAATGGATGGATGGCTGCATGGATGGCTTAATGGATGGATGGCTGGATGAATGGCTGGCTGGAGGGATGGATGGATGGATGGCTGGATGGATGGCTGGATGGATGAATGGCTGGATGGATGAATGGCTGGAGGGATGGATGGATGGATGGATGGCTGGATGGATTGCTGGATGGATGGATGGATGGACGGTTGGCTGGATGGATGGCTGGCTGGAGGGATGGATGGATGGCTGGATGGCTGGCTGGATGGATGGATGGCTGGATGGATGGCTGGCTTGAAGAATGGATGGATGGCTGGATGGATGGCTGGACGGATGGATTGCTGGATGGATGGCTGGCTCGAGGGATGGATGGATGGCTGGATGGATGGCTGGATGGATGGATGGCTGGATGGATGGCTGGCTGGAGGAATGGATGGATGGATGGATGGCCGGCTGGATGGCTGTATGGATGGATGGCTGGATGGATGGCTGGCAGGAGGGATGGATGGATGGATGGATGGCTGAATGGTTGGCTGGATGGATGGATGGCGGATGGATGGGTGGCTGGAGGGATGGATGGATGGATGGATGGCTGGATGGACGGCTGGATGGATGGATGGCTGGACGGAAGGCTGGCTGGAGGGATGGATGGATGGATGGCTGGATGCAGGGATGGCTGGATGGTTGGCTGGCTGGAGGGATGGATGTATGGCTGGATGGATGTCTGGATGGAGGGATTGCTGGATGGATGGCTGGCTGGAGGGATGGATGGATGGATGTATGGCTGGATGGATGTCTGGATGGAGGGATGGCTGGATGGATGGCTGGCTGGAGGGATGGATGGATGGATGGATGGCTGCGTGGATGGCTGGATGGGTGGATGGCTTAATGACTGGCTGGCTGGAGGGATGGATGGATGGATGGCTGGATGGATGGCTGGATCGATGGATGGCTGGATGTACGGCTGGCTGGAGGCATGGTAGGATGGATGGATGGCTGGATGGATGGATGGATAGAGGGATTGCTGGATGGATGGCTGGCTGGAGGGATGGATGGATGGATGGCTGGCTGGATGGATGGATGGCTGGATGGATGGCTGAATGGATGGATGGCTGGATGGATGGCTGGCTGGAGGGATGGATGGATGGATGGATGGCTGGATGAATGGCTGAATGGATGGATGGCTGGATGAATGGCTGGCTGGAGGGATGGATGGATGGATGGATGGATGGCTGGATGGATGGATGGATGGATGGCTGGATGGATGACTGGCTGGAGGGATGGATGGATGGATGGATGGCTGGATGGATGGCTGGATGGATGGATGGCTGGATGGATGGCTGGCTTGAGGGATGGATGGATGGATGGATGACTGGATGGATGGCTGAATGGATGGATGGATGGATGTATGGCTGGCTGGAGAGATGGATGAGTGGTTGGATGGCTGGATGTATGTCTGGATGGAGGGATGG
Source organism: Scyliorhinus torazame (assembly GCF_047496885.1). NCBI lineage: Eukaryota > Metazoa > Chordata > Chondrichthyes > Carcharhiniformes > Scyliorhinidae > Scyliorhinus > Scyliorhinus torazame. Next base: position 286,513,287 of record NC_092708.1, on the reverse strand, counting down.
CTGGATGGATGACTGGCTGGAGGGATGAATGGATGGATGGATGGATGGATGGCTGGATGGATGGATGGCTTGATGGATGGCTTGCTGGAGGGATGGCTGGATGGATGGCTGGATGGATGGATGACTGGATGAAGGCTGGCTCGAGTGATGGATGGATTGATGGATGGCTGGATGGGGGGCTGAATAGATGGATGGATGGATGGATGGCTGGCTGGAAGGAAGGATGGATGGATGGATGGCTGGATGGATGGCTGGATGGATGGATGGCTGGATGGATGGCTGGCTGGAGGAACGGATGGATGGATGGATGGATGGATGGTTGGATGGATGGATGGCTGGATGGATGGATGGCTGGATGGATGGATGGCTGGATGGATGGCTGGCTGGAGGGATGGATGGATGGATGGCTGGATGGATGGATGGCCG